>NC_057725.1:19158600-19196628 GCF_004010195.1 Chiloscyllium plagiosum | reverse complement strand
TATCACCCTCCTTCCACCTATCGCATTTCCAACGCCCCTCCCCCAAGTCCCTCCTCCCTACCTTTTATCTTAGCCTGCTTGGCACACTTTCCTCATTCCTGAAGAAGGGCTCATGCCCGAAACATCGATTCTCCTGCTCCTTGGATGCTGCCTGACCTGCTGCGCATTTCCAGCAACACATTTTCAGTACTTATTCAAAGAACTCAAGCAAATTAGTCAAGTATGATTTACTCTTCGTAAGTCCATGCAATCTTACTTTCAAAATGTTCTGTTGTTACTTCCTTTATCATGGATTGTAACAATTTGCCGCTGACATATGTTAAACTAACTGATTTATAATTTCCTACTTTCTGCTTCCCATCCTTTCTGAATAAAGATATTTTATTAGCATTTTTTAAATGATTAGAACCTTTCTGGCATTCAGGGAATATTGGAAAATTATCCACAGTGGATCCACTATCTCTGCAATCACTTCCTTTAAGACCTTCACCTTTTAATGCTGCTGGTGAGCATCATTCATTCTCATTAACCTTTTCTTCAGCTTTGAAACGTTAAGTCAGCTTTGACTTGAATGTGAAGTTGGAAAAATGAAGTGGGGACTTCAAATTAGCCTGTGCCATCAACTTGCTGCTGTTCATCCCACAGGAAATGGATAGGTGTACATTATGCACAATCCTTTAACAATCTAGTGTCCTGCATGCTCTCAATTGGAAGTGTACACATGCATACCCAACTCTGTTTTAGTGTGTTATGTGATGACATGATGCCTATAATAAATGGACTCTACACAACATAATCAAATTCACAAGGGATCCGTTTTATCTGAATCTACAAATCTGCTGTTAGCTTATGGAGAATAAGAATTTGCTTTCCCAAAAGCATTCTACAGCAATTTAATCTTTCTCAATGCATGTTCTTCAGGCAAAACCTTACAAATGGCAATGACATTGAAGTATCAGGTAATCAGTTTCGCCAATGTGAATACCCTTTTGCTTCCAGGATAGCTCCCTCCTTTTCTTCAGGGATTTTTTGTTTTCATGTCCACCTGAGACACCAGGCAGACAGAACCTCATTTAACCTGCAGAGAAATGCTTGGGATTTCAGCGAGAGGTATACGTCCCAATGGAAGACTCTGCATGCTTCATGTTAGGTGAGGTGAAATCCTCCAGCTGCAGCTTTCTCATAAGCTTTTAACTTAAAATAGTCTTAAGTATTGTGATGAGTTTCTCATATTTGTTGGGTATAACTGATGAACATACCCAATAAAGGGGAAGAAGTACAAAACTTAGTTAGCCAGAAATAAAATTTCTTCATATTTTAGTTTTATTACATTTTCAATCAAATATGATGGAAAGCTTAACACGAATGAACTAGACAGGACAATGCATTCTATTTAAGTTTTGCAAAGGTTAAAGGAATTGCAAACCTAATGAACAATAAAATTAATAGAAATTTGACAGTTTCAGGTTACAGTTGCAATTCTAAGCCTTATATACAGTCTGATACAGCCTAGATTAGATTACTAATCTAATCTAGGCTGTATCAGATGATAAACATATGTTAGAGTCTAGATGATAAACATATGTTAGAGTCATAGAGTCATAGAGATTTACAGCATGTAAACAGACCATTCGGTCCAACTTGTCTATGCCAACTAGAAATCTTAACCTAATCTAGTCCCATTTGCCAGCACCCAGCCCATATCCCTCCAAACTCTTCCTATTCATACACCCATACAGATGCCTCTTAAATGTTGCAATCGTACCAGCCTCCACCACTTTCTCTGGCAGCTCATTCCATATGTGCATCACCCTCTGCATGAAAATGTTGCCCCTTAGGTCTCTTTTATATCTTTCCCCTCTCACCTTAAACCTATGCCCTATAGTTTTGGACTCCCCCACTCCAGGGAAAAGACTTTGTCTATTTATCCTATCCATGTCCCTCATGATTTTATGAACTTCTATAAGGTCACCCCTCAGCCTCCGATGGTCCAGGGAAAACATCCCTAGCTGTTCAGCCTCTCCCTATAGCTCAAATCCTCCAACCTTGGCAACATCCTTGTAAATCTTTTCTGAGCCCTTCCAAGTTTCGCAACATCTTTGCGATAGGAAGGAGACCAGAATTGCACGCAATATTCCAACAGTGGCCTACCCTATGTTCTGTACAGTCGTAACATGACCTCCAAATGCCTATACTCAATGCACTGACCAATAAAGGCAAGCATACCAAATGCCTTCTTCACTATCCTATCTACCTGCTGCTCTACTTTCAAGGAGCTATGAACCTGCACTCCAAGGTCTCTTTGTTCAGCAACACCCCCCAGGTCCCTACCATTAAGTGTATAAGTCCTGTCCTGATTTGCCTTTCCAAAATGCAGCACCTCACATTTATCTAAATTAAACTCCATCGGCCACTCCTCAGCCAATTAAGCCATCTTCTAAAAGACAGAGTGCTGGAGAAACACAGCAGGTATAGCAGCATCTGTGGAGATAATCTTTCAAGCCCTGTGACTCTTCATCAGAAGCAAAGATAGCTGATGAAGGGTGGAATTTATGCTGGTGACATATTTTGGAGTGGGATGTGCAAGTATACATGAAGATTGTTCCAAGAGAGTGAGAGTGAAGAAAGGGATCGACAAGCAAAGAGATTACTGATGATAAGCCGAAAGAGAGAGAAGAGTTTTCTCTCAGTTTATCATCAGTTTATCATTGCCTATCCCTTTTCTCTCTCTCTTTCTGTCTCTCTCTCCCCTTCTCTCTCTCCCTCTGGAAATTGTCTTCAAGTACTCTACTCTCCACCAACATTGCCTCCCTTTGTCCCATCATCAGCATAAATTTCACCCCACCCCAACTATATTCAGTTCTGCTGAAGCATCGTAAGACTGAAAATATAAAATTGGCTTTCTCTCTATAATGGCTGCCAGAGCTGCTGTGTTTCTCCAACACTTTCTGTTTTTTCTTCATATTTGCAGCATCCACAGATTTTTGTGTTTGTTCACCTCACATTGAACCTGGGGGCGAAGATCATTTCATGAAGTGGGGTAGTGCAGCTGATGACTTAACCAACAGAGCAGCGGAATGTCAATTTGTCAATCCTTGTGATAACTGACTGTTGCTGAGACAGTAGATATCTGTACCAGCTTGTCACTGAGAGAGAGGATGCTGCAGAATAATTTAAAAGCATATATTTTTCGATGTATTTAGTCAACGTGCTCAGGCATATTCTGACACATGTATGGAGCAAGTGGTACTTGTACCCCCAGTTCTTCTGGTTCAGAGGAAGAGACATTACCCCTGTACCACAAGAGCTCTGGTCTAATCTTTTACATTTTACATTCTGGAAGGAGTTTTGAAATCAATCACCATCTTGTAGTTATATCTTTGGATCCATTTAACTTAAGAACAGATTGTTTTTTACCCTTTCAGGGGAAGTGGGCATTGCTGTTTTCTTTTTATTCTTTGATGGGAAGTGAATGTTCGTAACTAACTACTAACTATAGAATATTGTGCAATTGTTCACAAATATTGCCACTTCTGATCTTATGTTGGAAGGAAGGTCATTAATTAAGCAACTGAAGATGGTTCAGGCAACTGTGCCCTGATAAATTGATGTCCTGAAACTGAGTTAACTGACCTCCAATCCCAAATATATCCCTTTAAACTTGGTACAACCTTAACTTATAGAGCAATTTCCCTCAATGCATACTTACTCCAGTCTTTCTTGAGCTCCTTAATGATCTTTTAGTCAAGTGTTGCCTTTCTGTCAAAGATCATGACTCTCACCTTGTCTCTTGATTTTAGTTGTTTCATTCAAGTGCAGACCGAGGCAATGAGTCTCGAGCAGAGTGGCCCTGGCAGAGCCCAACATGAGTAACAGTGAGCATGTCATGACTGTGTGAGAGACTTTTACATCACCGTCATTGACACCTTCCATCACTTTTCTGATGATTGAGAGCTTGGTGCAGTACCAACTGGCTGGGGTAGATTTTTCCTGTGTTTGTGAACAGGACATGCCTGGACAATTTTCACATTACCAGTTAGATCACCTTGTTGAAATTATATATTTCTAGGGTGTGGCACAAGTCTTCTGAGTAATTGCTAAGTTGTTGCCAGTGCTCATCGCATTGACATTATCAGCTGGAAGCAGCCAAAGATCCTGCTATATCAGGCATCAGAGGACATGATGCACATTTTGAGATCACCCAGTCATCAATCCAGATGAATTTCCAAGTTTCTGCTCTGATGTAGCTGGAGCAGATAGATGATCCACTGTCCCATCCAGTCTTGGAATTTTTTAAACATTTGTGACTGGGGGAAGAAAATCTGTGGATTCATATCCTACTGGACTATCTATTTCCTTCCCAAACAGGAATATCCTGCTGTTTTTTAAAGTAATACAATGCAACTTTTACACTGAAGATGATCATTTATATATTATATTAGTATCATTTATCTTGTGCACCATTGCCAGTACAACTTTCTTAATTCATATGAAACATCATAACCAGCTCTGAAGAATAATTTATAGAAATCTGTGTCAGTGAGCAGCCATGAGAAAAATCTTCCCAAAGCTTGTCCCTGGCAAATTATTTCACTGTCAGTATTCCCCAATGTGTCAGTGTGTTCTGTCAGTATTTTGTGACTAAAATAAAATGTTTGAGTAAGTGCTGAGCAAAGCAAGAAAAGAACTGTATGTAACAAGTGTCAATGTGGAAATATTGACTGAGATGTTTTCAAAGGTCATGTGCGTGCAACAATCTCTAAGTTTCTAACTGATTGGATCATTGCAGTTTTGCCAGTAGCTGTCGTGCGTCAGATGGTTGATGTTCATGCTTCTTAGTGAAGGTGAAGTCATTGTGCATGATTTAAAACTGTTATCCTTTCATTCAGAAGCAAGGTTGCAATTATCATCATTAAAATGTAGAAGCTTCTAAATCCATACTTGCAAGAAAAGAATTGAGGGATGTAAATTAAAGGTAACAATGTCAATCTGATTATGCTTGATTTTGGACTAGAATCTTGTGGAAACAAAGCAGACTCAGGCTAACAATAGTGAACTGGCAAAACCCCTGGAGTACCTCTTTGCCAGGAAGGCCCATGTCAATCAAGCACTTGGGGGGGTGGGGGAGGGGGGGTGGGTTGCCCCAAGGTGAAAGTGCTATCAACCAAGAGTGCAATTGAATGACAGCGCCTCTGGGGAGAAGGTGGCTGCTATTGGTACTGCACTCATCCGAGGCCTGGCATTGTTACTGGATTCCTAGTGACAAATGGGTGATGTCAGGGGGATTTTGTGGTGGAAGACCAATGGATTCACTCTCAATTGTACCCTACGTCCTTCACTATTTGAGGTGTTTTGATCAACCACCAAGGGCATTTTGAAGAAAAGACAACCACCCCCCCCACCCAAATTTCCTTTAGATATTTGTTTGTTTCATCATGTTGGCCACAAAGCCAACACCCACATTCCTATTCCACCATTATGTTAAGGTCAGCACTGATGCGATTTAGACACTAATTGGGGAAAGCCACAAAAATGATTGTATGCCTTACTCCCATGGACTTAATCAGGATGAAGCCTATATTTCCACCCAAAAACCTCATTATTATTAAATGCCCTCCCCGCCAACAAACATGCCACAATGTACAGCATAAGGAACCAGCCTTTATGTGAGAATGTGATAGCACATCTTCTTACTGTTTTCCCACACAATACAATAATTTTTTATCATTAGCATTTAGGTTTTAAGGAACAGTCAAATAGGATAAAGACAGAAGAACTAAAATCCATTTCCTTCTGTTGATTTAAATGGAATAAAAATTAAAACAGTTTGGGGCGTGTAATTCTTACCATCCTTTTCTTTTGCTTTGTGTTTTGTCCAGGAAATGCTAAATGTGCAGCTTGTGAAAGAAAATTCAGCTTGTAAGTTCCTGTTTTAACCAAATCATTTGAAGGGGACATTCAGCTCATTCATCATCCATAAGGAAAGAGTTTAGTATTTTCAATGAAATAGGAATATTGATTTTTCTTTGCTTGCAAGTGTAAAAGCTGTCCAAAGTCAAGGTAAATGTGTCTTGTACTTTTACTTAATGAACACAGAGGGATTTTTACACATCTCAAATATAGTTGTGCACTCAACACTAACCAAGAGTTATGTCCAATTCCTTGTTTCATGGCTAAGCTAAACACCTTAAATGTCTCTCTTTGAAGGTTGGAGTGGAAGGAGTACCAGCCAGCCTTCACTCAGCTCAGCTCTTTGATTTTCCGATGGTGCTTTATATCATAGGTACTGAAAGCAAAACAAAATAGATATTGTCAACTCATTATTCTGCCATGACAGAAATATAGGAGTAAAACATACCATCTCCCTTGTTCACAATACGACCAAACCACGATAAACCTTTCATTGCATACTAATCAATAGCCCCTGTAGCTATTTGTGTGAACAAAAGGACTCAGAAAGTTAATAGGCAGCAGTGTGGGATTTCTCTAGAAAACTCAGCCCTACTTGTTACTGCTAGAAACTTAAATGCCTTCCAAAGCCTCGATCATCCTATGATAGAATATTGCAACCTGCAAAGAAAATCCCTTTTCTCTTCCTGGATATGACATAGCCTAAAGCCACTAGTTTGAGACGAATGGCAGACTTCCTGCTGGAGTCTATTATGCTATAGTCTCTTGTGTAATACTTGCAGAAATATAGTTTAACTGTAATATGCCATAAACATCACTGAAACCTTCATAATGCTAAGGGAAGCCATTTTTCCATCACGTTGCTGAGTCTCACAATTCGTCTACACAAGTGTCTCATAATGGCACCTCGTTCAATGCTTCAAGTATCTACCCTGTTTACCAATAATATCTCATGGATGAATTGAACCGAAGGGTCTGTTGCCCTGCCGTACGACTATGACTCAAATAGATTAGATATTCTCCCCTCTTTCTGTCAGAGACACTTTCACGTTGGTGACATTTTATATTAAATCCCTAACCAGGGAAAACAGTATTTCCCAATTTACATTGTTAAAATTGTCCACAGTTAAAAATAAGCAGCTTTATTTTTTTTTCCTTAGCTTTCTCTGTTCCAAACTAAAATCATCCAATTGCCTTAACTCTCTTTTCATAATTACCAAACAACTCTTTAGCCAAACTTCCATGTCCCAGCATAATTGCATGTCCTACTTAAACTTCAACGTTATGTCTTAATATTAATGGAAGATCAATGTTTGTTTTCATTGAAATGATTTTGATAAAGTGTAACCATATCGGATTATGTTCGTAATGTGAACAAAATCTGCTGCAGAACCAAAATTGTTGGGACCTTTGCAAAATCTATGAGAAATGGACTTGCTGACTGATGCTCAATTACATCATCAGGATAGATGTTGTGAAACATCTACTCAGAATACCTATGCCTCAATACTCCCTTTAATCATGACAGCTGATAAAAAAAAGTCTTGAATCCAAATAAATGATGCAACAACCACTTCTTGTGATGTTAAGATGATCATTTTCTAACTATGTATTTTCAAATTGAATAGTGCTGCATTCATTCTTCTAACTGAAACAAAAAATGGAAAAATAACTTTATTGAACATTTATTCACAAACTGTGGATATAAGTTTTTCTATTAGATTAGATTCCCTATGGTGTGGAAACAGGCCTTCCGGCCCAACCAGTCCACACTGACCCTCCGAAGAGTAACCCCCCCAGACCCATTTCCCCTCTGACTAATGCACCTAACACTGTGGGTTATTTAGCATGGTCAATTCACCTGACTTGCACATCTTTGGACTGTGGGAGGAAACCGGAGCACCCGGAGGAAACCCACGCAGACACGGGGAGAATGTGCAAATTCCACACAGACTGTTGCCCGAGGCTGGAATCGAAGTGCTCACTACTACTAAAATATTCATTCCTAATATGGTTTCCCGCACTCAATCTAGAGAAAATCTTCGTTTTATTTCTGAGATAGATTAGAATAATCTTTTCTGGCTCCATGTGCTCCAATGCTATTTAAACTAACATTGGAGTAATTAGTTTTCATTTTATTCTGTGCATGTGTTCATTATCAATAAATCAACAACTAAACCAGGGTGAAAGTATTTCACAGTGCATTGAGAAACACAATGCCAGATGCATGATAAATCCCATCAAAAATTAGATTGCAAACTACAAGACTATACTGCATACTAATCGAAAGTAGTACCTATCAAACATGGTACAGAAGAGAAGAATTAATTCAGTGAGTACAAAACAGGCACACTATACATAGTTCTTATGGTTATCTGGCACTTTAGTGTTATGTACCATTTTACAGCCTAAAATATATTGCTGCCATTTTTCCACAGAATTACATTGTTGGAACACAGAAGTGAATTTTTACAGCTTGGACTAAAAGCCTTCTTGACAGCATTCGTTCAGAGGTTTCAAACCCAAAAACTTGCTTTAACAGGATGGTTGTGTGACAGTGATCACCAAGTCGGACCATCAGCTTCAGACTGAACTCCAGAGAAATTTATTCCTGGTGGACAACTATTCATACTGTATCAGCTAAAAGCATTAAATCAAATGTTAACCTTGATATCAAATGAGAACTGTTTCCCCAGCCCTATGAACACATATATAATATATATATAATCTAAATTTATAGCACAGAAGGAGGGCTTTTGGCCCATCGTTTGCATGATAATTGAAATGTGAAAATCTGCTGACTTTACAGTTTTGTGAACTGTTGCCCTGTTTCCAGTTAAGACATGTCCTTTATGTACAATTTCAGGAAAACTGTGACATAAAGGAATAGCCTCCTTGGCTTATTCTTCAGTTCAGAAAAGTATGTAATTTAAAAAAAAGCTTTTCCTCTTCTCATAACGTTCAAATGATTTAATCATGATTTAATCAAAAAACACAGTGGAAGTCTTCCTTCTATAGGACCATTATTTACAGACATTTGGTCTTTGGTAAGATATATTTGGGTGGAAATGTTTTTGATGGCAGTAACATAATAGAACTATCAAAAGGTATTAGTTTGCAATTCACAATGAATAATCGGTGCGGAGATTTGTGCTCAGATTTTATAACAGGAGATATCGTGATTTAAGAAATGTACTAAGACCTGAACAAAGTTGGCAGAATGCCAATGTAGAAAATACATCATTTGAGACTGGATACTGCTTTGTTCTTTTTTTAATCCATAGCTGCATGAGAAATTATTTGGAATACATATTACAACTTCCTAATTTCTGTAGTATAGTCATGCATAATTCTTTACTCCATTTTAAATTCAGTAGGGATCGTGGTATTTGTAGAAAGCATCTCCATGTCTGAAGTAGCTCTTATTCCTGTAGATGGCAGTATAACATGTATTTTCAACCTGAGCAAGATAAGCATTTCCAATGTTGAAGGTGTCATGTGGTGACACATTAGCAGATATTTCATGCAGATCGCATATCACCTTGTAATCACGGAAACCGGGTATGCACAAATTGCTGAAAAGATATTATTTTTGATTTGTCATTGCTTACTCAGTACCCAAATTTTAATTTTCAAATTTAGGTTTTGGCAAGATGCAAAACAAAAATTGAGGCGTATTTCACAATAATGTGAATGCAATAATACTGAAAATTGCATTTTGCATCTTGCATTGCATTTATTAAGGATTCTACATTAATGTCTCAATTTTTTTTCCAAATGTTTACCCATAGAGGTTACTTTGGCCAAGAATTGATAACAAGAATCCAGAGAAAGTATATTCCTGTCAGGGTGAAAGGGAAGGCTGGCAGGTACAGGGAATGCTGGGTGACTAAAGAAATTGAGGGTTTGGTTAAGAAAAAGAAGGAAGCAAATGTCAGGTACAGACAGGAAAAATAGAGTGAATTCTTAGAAGAGTATAAAGGCAGTAGGAGTATACTTAAGAGGGAAATCAGGAGGGCAAAATGGGAACATGAGATAGCTTTGGCAAATAGAATTAAGGAGAATCCAAAGAGTTTTTACAAATATATTAAGGACAAAAGGGTAACTAGGGCCCCTCAAAGATCAGCAAGTCAGCCTTTGTGTGGAGCCACAGAAAATGGGGGAGATACTAAATGAACATTTTGCATCAGTATTTACTATGGAAAAGGATATGGAAGATATAGACTGTAGGGAAATAGATGGTGTCATCTTGCAAAATGTCCAGATTACAGAGGAGGAAGTGCTGGATGTCTTGAAACGGTTAAAAGTGGATAACTCCCCAGGACCTGATCAGGTGTATCCGAGAACTCTGTTGGAAGCTAGAGAAGTGATTGCTGGGCCTCTTGCTGAGATATTTATAACATCGATAGTCACAGGTGAGGCGCCGGAAGACTAGAAGTTGGCAAACGTGGTGCCACTGTTTAAGAAGGGTGGTAAAGACAAGCCAGGGAACTATAGACCGGTGAGCCTGACCTCGGTGGTGGGCAAATTGTTGGAGGGAATCCTGAGGGACAGGATGTACATGTATTTGGAAAGGCAAGGACTGATTAGGGATAGTCAACACGGCTTTGGGTGTGGGAAATCATCTCTCACAAACTTGATTGAGTTTTTTGAAGTAGTAACAAAGAAGATGAATGAGGGCAGAGTGGTAGATGTGATCTATATGGACTTCAGTAAGGCATTTGACAAGGTTCCCTACGGGAGACTGATTAGCAAGGATAGATCTCATGGAATACAGGGAGAACTAGCCATTTGGATACAGAACTAGCTCAAAGGTAGAAGACAGAGGATGGTGGTGGAGGGTTGTGTTTCAAACTGGAGGCCTGTGACCAGTGGAATGCCAGAAGGATCGGTGCTGGGACCTCTACCTTTTGTCATTTACATAAATAATTTGGAAGCGAGCATAAGAGGTACAATTAGTAAGTCTACATATGACACAAAATTGGAGGTGTAGTGGACAGGGAAGAGGGTTACCTCAGATTACGACAGGATCTGGACCAGATAGGCCAATGGGCTGAGGAGTGGCAGATGGAGTTTAATTCAGATAAATGCGAGGTGCTGCATTTTGGGAAAGCAAATCTTAACAGGACTTATAGACTTAATGGTAAGGACCTAGGGAGTGTTGCTGAACAAAGAGACCTTGGAGTGCAGGTTCATAGCTCCTTGAAAGTGGAATCGCAGGTAGATAGGATAGTGAAGAAGGCATTTGGTATGCTTTCCTTTATTGGTCAGAGTATTGAGTACAGAAGTTGGGAGGTCATGTTGCGGCTGTACAAAACATTGGTTAAGGCCACTTTTGGAATATTGCGTGCAATTCTGGTCTCCTTCCTATCGGAAAGATGTTGTGAAACATGAAAGGGTTCAGAAAAGATTTACAAGGATGTTGCCAGGGTTGGAGGAATGAGCTACAGGGAGAGGCTGAACAGGCTGGGGCTGTTTTCGCTGGAGCGTAGGAGGCTGAGGGATGATCTTATAGAAGTTTACAATATTATGAGGGACATGGATAGGATAAATAGACAAAGTCTTTTCCCTGGGGTCGGGGAGTCCAGAACTAGAGGGCATAGATTTAGAGTGAGAGGGGAAAGATATAAAAGAGACCTAAGGGGCAACCTTTTCATGCAGAGGGTGGTACGCTTATGGAATGAGCTGCCAGAGGATGTGGTGGAGACTGGTACAATTGCAACATTTAAGAGGCATTTGGATGGATATACGAATAGGAAGGGTTTGGAGGGATATGGGTTGGGTGCTGGCAGATGGGACTAGATTGGGTTGGGATATCTGGTCGGCATGGACGGGTTGGACCGAAGGGTCTGTTTCCATGCTGTACAGCTCTATGACTCTATAATTGGAAGGTGAATTTAGCCTGTGCAGCCTGAGCATGTGCAGTCTGCCAGACTTCCCACAATCTATCAAGATTGTTTGGTCAGTTGTAGAATGGAAATTTATTGTTTATTTACAAACTTGTTCGTTTCGGTGTTTTATCTCCAAATAATTTTATAAAACTGACGGTGGAATCTCCTAGCGGCCTGAGTGATATGGGTTACGGTGAGATGTGTGGCAGAGTCAGATGAGAAGTGCTGCCAAGGCAACCTTGATGATGAGATCATCTCACGGCATCCTGTACACTCTTCTCAAGCAGTACGGCTAAATTCTCACAAAGCAGCATTGAGTTCGCCATTGACATTCGTTTTTGCTTGTTAAATGTCTTGCCAAACCCCCATGTGAGCTGGCCATTGTGAAAACTCGATGTGGAAGCTAAAGCAGGTTCGTGGTGGGGTCAAATTTAGGCTTTAACCAAAAGACCTCCAGGCTTGTCACCTGCTGCCAAAATGGCGGGCACATTCCATGGGAACCAGCGACCCACACCCCATATTCATGGACATTGACATTTGGCATGTGTCAGCCTCTGGAAACCTCCCTGGCACATCTCTGATCAACTTACAGGGTGCTTCTGCACATCGGCGCTACAGCGGCAACTAACACTGTAATGCTGCAGCAAGGACACAGACCCAGCTCAGGAGCTGCAT
The DNA here is from genome assembly GCF_004010195.1 of Chiloscyllium plagiosum. Lineage (NCBI taxonomy): Eukaryota > Metazoa > Chordata > Chondrichthyes > Orectolobiformes > Hemiscylliidae > Chiloscyllium > Chiloscyllium plagiosum. The sequence continues at coordinate 19,184,152 of NC_057725.1, read as the reverse complement.
CTCCAGACTCTTCATTCATTCACTCTGAGCCGAGCTGGATGCAAACAGCACACTTGCCTTGCTTTATTTTGCCTTGACTAACCTTTACGTTTTGCTCCCTCACCAAGAGATACCAGGCTTATATTACTGCTATCCTTTGCCATGCCATTCAATGTACAGCCAAAGCCAGGAATCATGTTGTCAGCAGGCCTCAGTCAAGTCAAGGGGGAATAGTCTTTGATCAGAAAATCAAAGGCAGCCTCCAATACCAGTCCAGGCCCTGCTCAGGACTAGCCAAAAAAAAAGTCTAAGATCCAGTCTTATGTGCCAAAGAGCAGAAACATTAGATTTGCACATTCCTGAATGCAGGTTGGCTACAGCTGATGACATCATGGTGAACCAGAGGAGAAGAGGCAACCTGAGATGTTAAATCCATTCTAAAGTACTCGATGTCTACTTCAGACCAAAGTAGAATCTTGTAATCAAGCAACACGATTCAATCAGACAGCACAGGGACTAAGGGAATCCATTGAATCATTTCTTACAGAACCATTTAGGCAAGCCAGTTCTTGCAGATATGCAGAATTGAAAGATTAACTTGTCTGTGATTTAGTCAGATGGAATTGGTGACAAAACCTTTTTTGATTTGTTACAGTCAAAAGATCGAACATTTCAACAATTGATTCACTGTGCCCTGCAGGCTAAAGAAAGACCTTAAAATTGGACCATAATCCAGGGAATAAACATGGCTTTGTTTAAATCAACTGAACCAGTTACATAAACCAAAATAAGACCACCCCATTGATTTTAGGGTTATCTGATATAGGAAGTCAATGATTTGTAAGTAATTTTCTCATAGTTTTTGAGTTTGTTAGGAAGCGGGAGTTTAGATGGGATAGATACGATGTGTGATATGATCAATAAGAAAAAGAAAAGTATACAAATGTGACAACACGGCATGTTTCACTCATACTGGAGGACAAACACGCTGTCATAGAGTCACAGAGCCATAGAGATGTACAGCACGGACACAAACATTTTAGTCCAACTCGTCCATGCTGACCAGATATCCTAACCCAGTCTAGTCCCACCTGCCAGCACCTGGCCCACATCCCTCCAAACCCTTCCTATTCATATACCCATCCAGATGCCTTTTAAATGTACCAGCCTCCACCACTTCCTCTGGCAGCTCATTCCATACATGTCACACCTTCTGTTTGAAAACGTTGCCCCTTTGGTCTCTTCTATATCTTTTCCCTCTCACCTTAAACCTATGACCTCTAGTTCTGGACTCCCCACCTCAGGGAAAATATTTTGTTTCGTTATCCTATCCATGTCCCTCATGATTTTGTAAACCTCTATAAGTTCACCCTTCAGCTTCCGACACTCTGGGGAAAACAGCCTTAGATTATTCAACCTCTCTCAATAGCTCAAATCCTCCAACCCTGGCAACATCCTTGTGAATCTTGTCTGAGACCTTTCAAGTTTCACAACAGCTTTCTGATAGGAAGGAGACTAGAATTGCACACAATATTTCAACAGTGGCCTAACCAATGTCCTGTACAGCCACAACATGACCTCCCAACTCCTGTACTCAATACTCTGACCAACAAAGGAAAGCACACCAAATGCCTTCTTCACTATCCTGTTTACCTGCAACTCCACTTTCAAGGAGCTATAAACCTGTATCTCAAGTCTCTTTCTTCAGCAATACTCCTGAGGACCATACCATTAAGCGTATAAGTTCTACTAAGACTTGCTTTCCCAAAATGCAGAACCTCACACTTTCTAAAGTAAACTCCATCTGCCACTTCTCAGCAATTGGCTCATCTGATCAAAATCCTGTTGTAATCTGAGAAAGCCTTCTTCGCTGTTCACTATACCTCCAATTTTGGTGTCATCTGCAAACTTACTAACTGTACCTCTTATGCCCTCATCCAAATCATTTATATAAATGACGAAAAGTAGTGGACCCAGCACCGAACCTTGTGGCACTCCACTGGTCACAGGCCTGGAGTCTGAAAAACAACCCTCCACCACCACCATCTGTTTTCTACCTTTGAGCCAGTTGGCTAGTTCTCCCTGTATTCCGTGTGATCCAACCTTGCTAATCAGTCTTCCATGGGGAACCTTGTTGAACGCCTTACTGAAGTCCATATAGATCACTTCCACCATTGTGCCCTCATCAATCTTCTTTGTTACCTCTTCAAAATACTCAATCAAGTTTGTGAGACATGAGTTCCCATGCACAAAGACATGTTGAGTATCCCTAATCAGTCCATGCCTTTTCAAATACGTGTATATTCTGGCCCTCAGGATTATCTCCAACAACGTGCCCACCACCAACGTCAGGCTCACCAGTCTATAGTTCCCTGGCTTATCCTTACCACCCCTCTTAAACAGTGGCACCATGTTAGCCAACATCCAGTCTTCCGACACTTCACCTGTGACTATCGATGATACAAATATCTCAGTAAGAGGCCCAGCAATCACTTCCTTAGCTTCCCACAGAGTTCTAGGGTACACCTGGTCAGATCCTGGGGGTTTATCCACTTTAATGCATTTCAAGACATCCAGCACCTCCTCCTCTGTGATATGGACACTTTTCAAGATATCACCATCTATTTCCTTACATTCTACATCTTCAATGTCGTTTTCCACACTAAATAATGATGCAAAATACTCATTTACTATCTCCCTCATCTCCTGCAGCTCCATAAAAAGGTTGCCTTGCTGATCTTTGAGGGGCCCTAGTCTCTTCCTAGTTGCTGTTTTGTATTTGTAAAAACCCTTTTGGTTCTCCTTAAGTGTATTTGCCAAAGCTATCTCATGTCCCCTTTTTGCCCTCCTGATTTCTCTCTGAAGTATACTCCTACTGCTTTTATACTCTTCTATATTCACTCGAGCTATCCTGTCTGTACCTGACATATGCTTCCTTCTTTTTCTTAACCAAACCCTCAATTTCTTTAGTCATCTAGAATTCCATACACCTATCAGCCTTTCCTTTCACCCTAACAGAAATATACTTTCTCTGGTCTCTTGTTATCTCCCTTCTGAGGCTTCCCATTTTCTAGCCATCCCTTTACCTACGAACATCTGCGCCCAATCAACTTTTGAAAGTTCTTGCCTAATACCGTCAAAATTGGCCTTCCTCCAATTTAGAACTTCAACTTTTAGATCTAGTCTATCCTTTTCCATCACTATGTTAAAACTAACACCCTGCCCTTAGGAATATGACATAACAGTAGGTGCTCAGCGGCAGATAACAGTTCCAATTATGGTTGCTGGCCCCAAAGTGCTTCCCACTGTCACCTGCCCTGACTTATTTCCCAAGAGTAGGTCATGTTTTGCATCACTTTCATCGTGGAATATGTTGATCTTGTTATCGTGGTGGGAACAGCATCCTGCCCTCTAGCTGAGATATTAGTGAGCTCTTCCCTTGGTGTTTCTCCTCTTCTTCTGGTCTGACTTTCACCTGGTCGATGGGGACTGCTTGATAAAGACTACAATCTAGAAAGCATCCAGTGAGAACTGTAGCCTACAAGGTCTGCTTGATTGGAACTGCTGGCCTAGCACCTACTGTTATGTCATATTTCTAAGGGCAGGGTATCTTCTCTGTGATAAGCAACTGTCTGAGCCCTTTTAGCCAATGGTCACAAGACTGATACTCATGTCGTTAACCTGTTATGAGTCTTCTTTGGAGGGTCAGTGTTCCTTCTAACAACAAACAGTCTTATTTTCAGAAACAACACACTGAGAGTGGGGCACATTTGCCACCAGTAAACAGTTGACTCTAGTTCAATACAAATCAAGGGTGAAATAACTTCACAGAGTCACAGAGGCCCCCTTTATTTACAGATGAATTGTTCTCGACTTCAGTACTGTCTCATTCTGAGTCAGCGATCAGAATGTCAGTATCTCTGACACGCACCTTTATGTCTGAAAACTAGAACTCCTCAACTGCACCAATTAATAGCCCCAATCAGGGAACTCATATTCTCTGAGGTCCATGGCTGATCTCGCTACAATCACTACAGTAGCCCCTGTGTTTCTCATAATTCTTCCCTTTTGATTTCCCATGCAAGAATTTTGGCAAGTTAATTTCAGCTGTAAAAGCAGTTAAATTAAATCTTGTGCTACACAGTAAATACTGGGATAAAAATAAACATCAGTTATTACTGGGCCCCAATACCCAATACCCCACCCACTCAAAAGCTGCAAAAGTGGAACAGGGGCAGCACATCAGTACAGCAGTGGGGCTATGCATTATCACAGATGCATAGCAGAGGGAGTAGTATGTTTCCAATGCAGGAAAACAACACACTTCAAGCAGTTGCACTAGTCAAAAATGCAGAAAAAGGTAGAAAAAAAACCCAGAATGTCTCCAAAAAAGAAGGCAACCCAAAAAGAGAAGCTGCAAACAAAGATAATTAGGTGAAAATAGATTTCTTAATGGAGGTCAAGAAGGAAAACTGAGATCCTGATCAGTCAGTCGAGACGTAAAAGGCAGAATTTAAACTGGATAGTCATGTAACAATCTTGGCAAACTATTCGCAATGGTTCAGTAGAAGTCCAGTCAACAGGAATTAAACTTACAAGGTCCAAGGGACCATGAATTTTCAAGCAAAAGGTCAGATCACTATTGGACTGCCACAGTGGATGGGAAATCAATGAGCCTCTCTGCATTTTAAAGATTTGCAGCATGTTATTAAGCAGAAATGCACATTTGCAAATTGTTGTTCTGGAAATGGCAAGCAAAATCCAACAGACAGATAATGTGACTTAATTCTATTGAGAATTTCTGCAGTTTATCAGGCTACAAGTAATCTCAAGAAAACCTGTAATATGATGTTCTTTTGAGATGCTAAGCCAATATATCCATACACTCCCAGGAGGGCACCACACGCATCACTGGAGCAAGTTAAAAGAAAGGCTTGACAGAATGTTACACAGAGGTGTAATATTACTTGTCACAAAGCCAGCTAGGTGGTGTTCAGTGCTTGTAAGAGTTCCCAAGCCTAATGAGCTCAGGCGATGTGTGTATCTGACACAATTAAATAGAACAGTCCAAGGGGAGTCCATCCCAATTTCTTCACTGGATGCAGCTTGGGAAATCTCACCAATAATGTTATTCTTCACTATGCTAGACACCGTCAGAAGGTGTTGGCAAATATCCTGACATAGTAGCCCAAGGCTGTTAATAATGTTCATCACAAATTCTGGGTGATTCCACTTTATTTGTCTTCCTTCTTGGATATCATCATCTCAAGAGATATTTAAATGTCACACATTCTAGAGATCAGAAAGAGTGTAATTTGTCACATGGATAACAAAAATGGTACTGCAAAACAACGACACCTTTAGACATTGAGACGTTTTAAGAACATAACAGAACAAAGATCGCTTGTTAAATGAAAAGTGAGAAATCACTAGAATGGGAATTTGATCCTTGGAATATATTATCCAACAAAGAGAGATAATGAAAAAGCTTCAGAAAACAAAATCCATAAGAGATTTTTCCATAAGGTGTCAGTGTCAATGCCAACCATAGATTTCTGGTTAACTAGCTGATAGAACATAGATTACAATTAGACAATTTTTAGGGGTGCTTTTGAGAAAAGGTCAGTACTGGTTTTGGAGTGTGAACAAACAATGCTTTTCAGAAGATAAAATAAAAATGATGGTTATAATCCTCAGATGTCCATGGGGGTGGCCTCAGATACATCCCCAACAGGTTTAGAGACGTATTTATTTAGATCCAGGATGGCAGTAGAAGAAAGCCAGACAACATAGCTTCTGGAGAATTAACTGGAATATATCAATATTATTCTACCATAAAGAAAAAAGGCATTAGCAGTAATGTGGGGAAGTCAGCATTTCTCAGGGCATCAAATGGGATTGAAGTTTCAAATTGAGACAGAGCAATGTATCTTACTGATGCCAATTGTATGTGGTACAAAGAGCAGAAAGAGCAGTCTCAAACAACAGGATGCAGCTCCTTGGAAACAAAGCAAAACAATAAGATTTACGTTACTTTGCAGTTGACCTCAGTTTAGTGCATGACAATGCACCCACCTCAACCCCTTCCCTCCACTCCTGCTGCAGGCCTCTACACTGGAGAGTGTAGTCTCCTGCCCAATCCCTCCCAGAGCTGCATCTTCCAACCCCTCCCTATCTCCCAGCCTTTTCCAGACAAAGATTTCCAGATGAGGTTACTTCAGACAATGGTTCACTTTAGGGTGTAGGTTTGCTTGCTAAGTTGTAGGTTTGATATCCAGACGTTTCATTACCTGGCTAGGTAACATCATCAGTGGCGACCTCCAAGTGAAGCAAAGCTGTTGTCTCCTGCTTTCTATTTATATGTTTGTCCTGGATGGGGTTCCTGGGGTTTGTGGTGATGTCATTTCCTGTTCCTTTTCTGAGGGGTTGATAGATAGTATCTAGATCTATGTGTTTGTTTATGGCGTTGTGGTTGGAGTGCCAGGTCGCTAGGAATTCTCTGGCATGTCTTTGCTTAGCCTGTCCCAGGATAGATGTGTTGTCCCAGGCAAAATGGTGGGGTTTTTTTCTTCTGTCTGTAGGGCTACAAGGGAGAGAGGATCGTGTCTTTTTGTGGCTAGCTGGTGTTCGTGTATCCTGGTGGCTAACTTTCTTCCTGTTTATCCTCAGAAAAGGAACAGGAAATGACATCACCACAAACCCCAGGAACCCCATCCAGGACAAACATATAAATAGAAAGCAGGAAACAACAGCTTTGCTTCACTTGGAGGTCGCCACTGATGATGTTACCTAGCCAAGTAATGAAACGTCTGGATATCAAACCTACAGCTCAGCGAGCAAACCTACACCCTAAACCTCAACCTGAGCTACAAACCTTCACAAACCTTGCAATGGTTCACTACTCAGTGAATAGGTATTTCAAGATGTTCAAATCAAAATCTGAAATTAATCATATCACTATTTCTCCCCTTCATCCTTAGGCTAAAGAACAAGCTGAGAGAGTGATGGAAACTATCAACATGCTCATAATTAAGAATATATGTAGCAGAAATGGGAGGATAGGGGGGACTGTCCTCAAACAAGCAGAACAATCAGCTTCTTACTAAAATAAAATAATATAGATGGTGGAGGTCTGAAATAAAAAAAATAAACAAAATATTCTGGAGAAACTCAGCAAGTCTAACAACATTGTAGGAAGAGAATCAGAACTAAAGTTTCTGCTCTGCCAAAAAGCAGTTGCCTGAAGGATAGTTCATCTATATGTTCCCATGTCTTGCTTCATTGTTGTTTCCAGTTTGGATGACCGGCAGGAAACTTTAGCCCCAAATATGAAACATCCAGAAAGCTGTAAATCAAATAGTAGATACAAATCAGATTGACTGGTTTCAGTCATTTTGACAGCAAATTAATTTCAGTGTAGATTAGGTCTTGTTTACGGTTGGTTTCACAAAGCAAGATTCAGCTTGGTTTGGTGGTCAGTGTAGTCAGTGTGGTCAGTGCCTTATCTTTCATTAAAACAATTTTGATCCATGAAAGGTCCCAGATATTAAAAATGTGATCTTAGGAGTCAAAACTTGATAGTCCATTTTACCACTATTGTAACAGTATTTATTAACGTCAATGTTCTGTCAAGAGGCATAATATTTTAAAGAAGTGTTTTTGCAATTTCTATGGCAAATGCTTAATAATTCTAGTTGTGTTTTTAAATGATGGTTAACTAAATTTTAATAACCCTAGGGCAGTGAGAAATACCAGATAAAATCTTCTGCTTTCAGGAATCACCCAGTTAACTAGATTTCCCAGATCACATTCGACATGCAGCATAGAGGGAAAAAAATGATGAGGAACTCAAGAAGAGGAAACCTCACAAGCAACTGGGCAAATTCATTTCTGATCGTTGGGACCTCTATGCATATTACAGGATCCCCTGAGAAATCTATTGTACTTGTCTGGTGTGACACCATTGGATATGGCAAAGAATCTTCAGTAAATCTGCTGGGCCCTGTTATAGGAAGGATGTTGTGAAACTTGAAAGGGTGCAGAAAAGATTTGCATGGATGTTGCCAGAGTTAGAAGGTTTGAGCTATAGGGAAAGGCTAAAGAGGCTGGAGCTATTTTGTCTGGAGTGTCAGAGGCTGCGGGGTGACCTTTATAAAAGTTTATAAAATCATGAGAGACATGGATGGAGTGAAGAGCCAAGGTCTTTTTGCCAGAGTAGGGGAGACAAAAACTAGAGGGAATAGGTTGAAGTTGAGAGAAGAAAGATTTAAAAGGGACCTAAGGAGCAACGTTTTTTTTAATACAGGAGGTGGTGTGTGTATGGAATGTGCTGCCAGAGGAAGTCATGGAGGCTGATACAATTACAACATTTAAAAGGCATCACAATGGGAATATGAATAGGAAGGATTTGAGGGATATGGGTCAAATGCTGGCAAATGGGACTAGATTAATTTAGGGTATCTGGTCGTCATGGGCAAGTTTGACCAAACGGTCTGTTTTGGGGCTGTACAACTCTAAGATTTTGTGACTCCATAACCCAGCTGATTGAATCTCCAGATACATCCAGTGATCAATCCATCAATTGGTATGCTTCATGGGTAGTTGACTCTTGGCTTTGGTGGTGGGGGTTGGTTGAAGCATGGGAGATGTGTGTTGGTGAAGCAGGGGTGAAAAGGAGATGATAGACAAAAATGGAAAGATGGGGCACATACAACACATTGCCTATCCTTCATCATTCAACCAATGAATTCTCATCCCTGCTCTGCTCAACAGTTCTTAGAACCCTAAAATGTTTGCACTGGAAACCCATAAAATCTGAGCTTTCAAGTAGAGTCAATATGGGGGAGAAGATAGGAAACACTGAATATAGCGCACAGTTTAACAACAAGCTGTCTCCCATTTATTGTGAGAACTATATTATCTTAGAGGATTGTTAATCCTTGGAAATCTCTTCCAAAGATGAGTGGAGGCTGAGCTATTAAATACAGTACATTGAAAGGTGAGTTATATGGATCCTTATCGAAGGAGTCAAGAGTTATGGTGACAGACTGAAAGAAGGAGTGAAGGACATGATCAGATCAGTCATGATATTAATGAATGCTGGAGTATGCTTGAAGTGTTGGGTGGCTTACATTTACTCATAGTTCTTACGATGACTGCTTTAACTGAAAGCTGCATGACCCTGACCTTCCTGTAGCTGCTCATTTTAACATAGCATCATACTCACATACCCATAAGTCTGTCTTCTGTGTGCTGCAGTATTCCAGTGACTCACAACATAAACTGGAGGAGCAACACCTCATCCTCAGACCAGGCACTTTACAAAATTCTGGACTTAATATTGAGTTCAATACCTTCAAATTGTGAACCAGCTTCCATTCCTTCCCTTTCTTTTAGCTTGTTGTCATGTCCTCCCCTCCCCCCATTCCACTTATTGTCCTTTCCAGTCTGTCAGTTAGACACACCATTGGTCTGTCATTCTCACATTCCAATCACTTAATCTGACCAATCAACATCTTTTCTCCATCAGCACCCTCTCCAAGGATGCTGCCTGACCTATTACAATGTCCAACATTTGCTGCTTTCAGTACAGATTCCAGCATCTGGAGTACTTTGTTTAAGCTCCTAGGCTCTCTGTTCGAGCTGGGAGGACAGGATTACTAACATCAATGTCCTTAAAGCAGCTAACGGCACCAGCATCGCATCCATGAGCATCCTAAACCAACTCTGCTGGACCGACAACAAGCTTAGAGAGCCTGATTTACCACTGGTAAAGCAAGTCATCTTCACCCAGCTCAAGGAAGACATTTAAATGAGAGGAGGATGAAGGAAATGTTTCAAAGACTCATTGAAGGCTTCCCTCAAGTAATGCAACAAAGATGTCAATGCTGGGCAACCCTCATCCAGAAGAAACCAACTTGTGGCAAGCTCGTGCATGAAGAGACACCAGACTTTGAGAATACGTTGACAATAGGAAGGGTGCAAATGGAAATGGAGAAAGGAACGATGATGACCTAAGACCAAGGACAACTTCCACCTCCCAGATACAGCAAGTGTGTTGTCAGAGATGTGGCTCTCGGATCAGGCTCATTAGCCACATAAGGACTTTCAGAACCCATGACCAGTGACATGGAATTCCCCAGATGGACCATCATCCCTGTAAGTGAGTGTTTAACAATGGGATGAAACCTGTATCTCTAACAAAACTTTAGATAATTGTCCTATCATAGTCTGAACAATCAAGGCTGGAAATCAGAAACTTGGGCAATCAGGCATTGGGGAGAATACCCAAAGCTATATTTCAGGCCAGGGTCTTTCCATCAAAAACATGAACAGTGGAGAGGCAAGACAGGAAGTAAAGAACTAAAAGGGAATTCCTGGAATTAGTGGACAACAGGACTAATTAAATAGGTTGCTGTAACAAGACCCAGGTTGAGGTTCCCCACTTTGTTGTGGTTCTAAATGGCATACCCCAAACTGTTTAGTTCCTGAGTGAGAATGGATGAACTGGCTATCCTTCTTTATATGAGCATCTCCTCAGTTGGCGCAAAAAGATTAATTCAAAAAGGATCCCATCACTTTTCTCCCAGACCACATAAATTTGTGCTAATTTAACAAGGTTTTCTAGAAATGTCAGAGTGAGTTTTTTAATTAGTAATTACATGAAGAACTAGTAATGTGACGTACATGCACACAGGTTGAAATAGAAATCTATTTGTTTATTAGCTGAAAAGATAAGGCACAAGAAGAGAAAAAGATATATGAATCAGTCTCTGAACTGTTTGTGATGAGCAGATAGTTAAACGTTGTGGCCACTGCAGTGGAACATACCAGTCGAGTTGACGTTGATGTTTTGAGAGTTCCTTTTCTTTCCTTAGACCCTATTGGTGTGTGGAAGAATGGATATGGCATTGGTCTAATGCAAATAACAATTGTTCAGTGTGTTTAATTAAGATCCAACACACTACCCTGCATCCTGGCCAATATCTCTGTCTCAGGCTTGCTGTAGTGCTCCAGCAAAGCTCAGTGCAAGCTGGAAGAACAGTGCCTCATTTTCTGCTTGGGAACTCTTCAGCCTTCTGGATGCAATATCAAGTTCAACAACTTGAAGGCTTGAGCCATTCCCCATGCTTTCCCCCACCCCCACATACCAGACCTTGTTATTACATAGTCTGCTTTTACACACAACCCATTATTAGCCAGTAGTAGTCCCCATTAGTAGCTATTCATCCTCCTAGGCTGACTGTTATCTATTCCTTTGTCTGTCCAACTGTTTTTTTCACTCTTTGGGCTCTATCTCTAACTATGGTTACTCCTTAACCCCTTCTCCCCCATTTCTTCTGCATTAAAAAAATCAACATTTTCCTAGCAACCATCAGTTCTGAGGAAGGGTCACTGGACCTGAAAAGATATCTCTGATTTCTCTCCACAGATGCTGCCAGACCTGCTGAGCTTTTGCAGCAATTTATGTTTTTGTTTTTGGACAACGAAAGACTTTGCTAGACAGTCACTGATTAATCTGAGAGTTTTTTTTGTGAAGCAATTTTTTTTTAAAAGCAACACATTTTGAAATTAAAAGTAGAAAAAAAGCCAATAAATAGTTCATGGTTCTGATCCACTGTCATAATAAAATCCATCCGCTGTTCTTGCAGATGGTTCTTTACTACCTTCTCAGAGCAACCAGAGATTAACAGCAAAATTGACACTCTTAGTATTGCTATTGACAAGTGAATACATCTTTTTTTAAAACATATATGTTCATGAATCTGTGAATTCAGATATGTAGTGAGGGGATGTACAATGAGTTCAGTCAACAGACCACATTGTTGCTTATTTAATACAACTCCCAAGACCTCCTGTTACAGAGTTATTTTTCCACATTGCTATTTTCCATGGTTCTCATAAATTTACAAAGTTACAATTCTGAACCAATCGAGGAACTCACTCCCATGTATTAACACTTATAAACTAGATTGCTTCTAACCCTTATTCAGTTGGACAGCCTAATTTACTAGCAAACTAAATTGCCATCAAATTGGAGAAAATAACAGTACCAGTAAGGCAGATCTGCAATTTGTTACCAGCAGAATAATTCTGTCTTTCTGAAAGAGTGAAATGAAACCATGATTTATTACAATAAAATTCTACACCATCTGTGATTGTTAAAATGCAGCAACATGTAGAATTGTCTTCTCCAAGGATTGTGGATACTGGAGCCATTGACAACTGAGATAAGTAGGCTCTTGTTTAGCAAGGATATCAAGAGACATTAAACAAGGAAAAATGGAAATGTGGCACAGATTACTTAATTCAAGAAAGGAGCAGACATGAGAGACTGAACAGTCTTATCCTGTTCAAACATTCAGCCCCTTCCTTATTATAAACCCACACCATAATGTTTCTTATCACAAGTATAACCTCATATATACCTCTTCCTCAGATTCAAAACCATTGACTTAAACTTTTCATATCAAACACTACCTGCCATGCAACAAAACAGAAAGTGCCAGGAAACCCCAACAGGTCTGGCAGTATCCAAGGAAAGAGAAAAACACAAAGCTCGGAATCTTCAGATGAAGTGGCATATTAGATTCACAACATTCTCGCTGTTTTTCTTTCCTGACAGCCTGTTGTGTTTCTTGAGCACTTTTTAAACTTTTATTTCAGATTTCCAAGGTCTGTAATATTTCACTTTTTATTTCACCATCTGCCACAGTTTTGTCCACTTACTATTTTGCACGCTGTCTTAAATTGAGATCAATACAGTCACCATTCCATAAGCTGATGCCATCCATTTCTATCTCTTGACCACATTTACCACAATCCCTCTATGAGATAATTGATATCTTTCTGCCAATTATCTATCATTCAGACTTACATCAGAGATAAATTTCTAATAACTCTAGTTAATCATTGATAAGTTCACATCTTTAGTTCTGTCACCCACTGCTCACTGTTGCTATTGATTCTATATTCATCTCATAGTCACTGCCTCATAGAAAAACAGGTTGTTAAACAGCTTTGGTATTTTGTTCAATGCTATGAGCTTCTGACCACCTGATCCTTTCTATTCTAGTGACCATCCGCCATACTCTCCAGCACATCATAGCTCTTCTCTGACTAGAAATAAACAGGCATTGAAACCTTAATCCAGATACTTATTACCTCCAGCTACAATTGTTCAGATGTTCTCCTGATCTGTCACCTATTTGTGTGAGTTTCCATTCTGTGGCACACATCTTCTATGATATCAAATCCTACTCACCCAAAATTCTGAAAGCTAAATGAACTGTCAAGTTCAGAAGGCATAAAATATACATTTTTTATTCATTCACGGGATATGGATACTGTCAGCCAGATTAACATTTATTGTATTGTCCTTTTAAGACTCATGGAGTTAGAGAGATGTACCACACCGAAGCAGACACTTTGGTCAAACTCCTCTATGCCGACCAGATATCCTATATTAATCTAGTTCCATTTGCCAGCTTTGGCCTATATTCCTCTAAACACTTCCTATTCATATACCCATCTAGATTCCTTTGAAATGTTGTAATTGGAGCAGCTTCCACCACTTCCTCTGGCAACTCATTCCATACATACGCCACTCTCTGCATAAAAAAGTTGCCCCTTCAAGTCCCCTCTCCCCTTAAACCTATATCCTCTAGTTTTGGACTCCGCTACCCTGAGAAAAAGACTGTGGCTTCTTCCCACAGTCCAAAGATGTGCAGGTCAAGTGAATTGGCCATGCTCAATTGCCCATAGTGTTAGGTGCATTAGTCAGGGGTAAATGTAGGGGAAAGGGTAACTCTTCAAAGGGTTGGTGTGGACTTGTTGGGCTGAATGGTCTGTTTCTATGCAGTAGGCAAAAGTGAGGACTGCAGATGCTGGAAACCAGAGTTTAGACCACTGTGCTGGAAAAGCACAGCAGGTCAGACAGCATCCGAGGAGCACGAAAATTGACATTTCGGGCAAAAGTCTGATGAAGGGCTTTTGCCCGAAACATCGATTTTCCTGTTTCCATGTTGTAGGCAATCTAATCCAATCTAATCTATTCACCCTATCTATGCCCCTCATGATTTGATAAACCTCTATAAAGTCAGCCCTCAGCCACCGATGATCCAGGGAAAACAGCCCCAGCCTATTCAGCCTCTCCCTGTAGCTCAAACCTTTTAACCCCAGCAACATCCTTGTAAATCTTTTCTGAGTCATTTCAAGTTTCACAATATTCTTCCTACAGGGGAAACCGGAAATGAACACAGCTTGCACTTGAAAAGGTAATGGTGAGCTGCCTTCTTGAACTGCGGCAGTTCATTTGGTAAACATAGACTCGCAGTGCTGTTCGGGTGGAAGCTCCAGATTTTTGAACTAGTGACACCAAAGGAATAGTGATGCATTTCAATGTCGGAATGGTGAGTTGTTTGGAGGGCAATTTTCAGATGATGGTGTTCCCAAGCATCTCCTGCCGTGTCCTTCTAGATGGTAGTGACTGTGAGTTGGGAAGGTGCTGCTTTAGGAGATTTTGTGGTGTTATATAATGCATTATGTCAACGTTACACAATGCTGCTACTGAACGTCAATCACCTCGTGTTTGTTCACCATGATGTATGACTGATGTCACAGGACTGCGGAGATTTCTCTGATCTGTTGTTTGTGGAACTTTTTAGAGTAATAGATTCAAACAGCATGGAAACAGACCCTTTGGTCCAACCAGTGCTATCTATCATTTTCTGTCAATGCTGTTTTACACATGATTAGCCTCTTTTCTATCTTTACCAGGTTCACACCTTAGTTTTTGGTGTGCCTTTTGTTGTTCTGGAGCTGCTCACCAACCCAAGTTGATTGCTTGTCATGATGATAAGAATAGAGAGGTGGATATGCTCTTCATGGAGTTGCAGATTGTTTTGGAGTACAATTCTGTTGTTGCTGTTGGCTCATAGTGCTTCATGGATGCCCAGTCGTGAGTTGTTGGATCTCTTCAGTCTCACATACACCAAAACGAATGTGACATTCAGCCAAATTATTCCTCATTCTTTGTTTTAATGTTTATTTCTCACATCCATCTCAGTGAAGAATCTTCAATTATTTTTCTGCATTAAAGCAATCGATGAAAGTACATTACATTGGTGCTTTTCTTGTAAAATAAGCAAGAATGGGTTTGAGCTCAAATGTGATGTCAAGATTAGAGTGGTGCTGGAAACGTACAGCAGGTCAGACAGCACCTGATGAGCAGGAAAATCAATGTTTTGGGCAAAAGCCCTCTATTCCTGACAAAGGGCTTTTGCCCAAAACGTCGATTTTCCTGCTTTTTGGATGCTGCCTGACCTGCTGTGCTTTTCCAGCACCATTCTAATCCTGACTCTAATGTCCGGCATCTGCAGTTACCCACTTCTGCCTCAGATGTGATGTGCCTATCCTTCAGTTTCATTCATTAATGTGCAAAAATGGATGTCACTGGAAAGGCTTGCACTTATTAACCATCATTAATTGCCCTTGAAAAGGTCATGGTAAGGCAACATATGCAAATGCCCTCTATTCCTGATGAAGGGTTTTTGCCCAAAACTTCGATTTTCCTGCTTCTCAGATGCTGCCTGACCTGCTGTGCTTTTCCAGCACCACTCTAATCTAGACTCTGGTTTCCAGCATCTGCAGTCCTTGTTTTGACCTTTCCATGTTAGTTGTTGATGGGTAAAAGATCATGGTGGGGAAATAATATCAACACCACTCAAATACCAGCTTATGATTGTCATCAGTAAGAGAAAATATAGCCATCTCCCCCTGATTGTGTGATACTGACAGCCTTTTGTGATCATTGAGCAGAAATATAATTGATCCAGTCATATAAATATGGTACTGTGGCTACAAGAACATGCTTGACTAATATTGTCAATGATGCAACATGTGGCAAGGATGAGGGCAGGCAGCTTGTTGGTTCTCTCACTGTTTGAATAATAATCTGTCAACATGAAGGTCACCTGTATAAATTTGGTGAAAGACTCGTGATGTATCAATTCTTGCAGAAACCTTATCTAACCCAAACCTCTCTATCCTTGGAAATTCTAGTAATAATGTTTTAAGCTATCTAGTTTTAGTTTCATGATTTTTAAGGTCCACTATAATTTTATTGTATAAGATTTAAATTCTGAGATTTCACTAAAAGTTTTCCAAATGGGGGTTTGATAAGCTGTTTAATTCCATTAAAGCTTCTTTGCAAATTACTCTTTCATTGAGACTAGCGTATTATTTGATCGACAAATAGCACTAGCAGAGCTAATCTGTTAAGTCACATTTGACTGAATAGACTAGTTAAAAGGGATTGAGAGTATATCCTTATTTGATCACAATTCAAAAGACTCATTGATTTGAGGAAAATAGAATGATAACAAAAGAGATTTCAATCCTTTCTTTTTCTTGAATGCATCTGTATTGTATAAAACAGGTTCATACCTTAAAGTCACCTTATTCTTAGTATTGAGAGAGGGCAAAAGAATTATATAAAAAAAGATTCCCAAAATTATTTTACCTCCCAGTAATAATCTTCATGTGTCAACTAGTAGCAGTGAGTGATGCGTTTTTGTTCACTCATATGAAAGAATAATAACTCATGGGCATGACAGGTGAAAGTGAATTATGAGCATTTCATGTGAATGAAAGGATTCCTGTTACTCAACATCACGAATCAGATTTTAGCCTGACTTTCCATTTCATATACAAATTTTGCAAATTTCAATTCAATGTTGTGTGCTCATTGCATATGGCTTACAGGCATATAGTATTCTGATGCTTTTCTTTTGTGCTGTCCATTATGAAAACTTTTGATTTATGTCTACGCAAACATGCAGCTGTTGGAAATGTGCCACACAGAGGGCTTCCAGAACATTGCAATTTGCGTCCCCTGAAAAACTAACCATAGTCATGGCTGAGTTACAATCGTTACTGCAAAGGAATCTAGAAAGGAACACTGTTTATGAACTCTACATCTGCTAATTTACATACTTCAAATGGACACACGTCATTAATGTGTGTGAGAAAACATTCAATTAAGGGTGTGGAGGCTATAAGTATTGACCGCGGTACAATCTGTTCATGAGGAGAAAAAGAAATGTGGAACTTGAAGATAAAGAGGAAGAGAAATGGACTTGGCTGTTCAGAAAAATTTCAAATATAGAAAGGTCAGACTTTAAAAAAATGATCTGCAGCAGATAGGAAAATTCATTGAGTACAAACTGAATTCAAGTTCAAAGGTCAAAGAAGAATGATGGAAGCATTGAAAGTATTTCCATGATACAAAACAATGAAGTATGCTGTGTAGAAAAAATACCAAAAACAAAACTGAAGAAAAAGCAAGAAGGAGGATTATTAATCTATTGTCTCGACTTGTATTATTTATTATTTGACCTTGTTCTCATCTGGTTGTTAACATGGATTTCTTCAAATGCTATATATATACATTAACAGATATTTCCAAAATGGAAAACATTCTAGATGATAGATGATTTGAATAGAACACAGTTTTTAATTTTAATTCAGTTATTTAAAGTACATACATGGAACAAAAAAAAGCCAGCTGAAATACACTTAAATCTTCAAACATTAGGAACCAACCGCGAGCAAAGTCTACAGTTAGCAATTTGACTTTAATTGCTGTTTATGAGTGTGCCAAAGATTCCAGAATATTTTATAGTCTTTCTTCCATTCATGTGTTTATTTATTTACATATCAAAATAAACTATTACATTACTGACTGATATTGCCTCACAATGCAGCCCCGCAAATACAGTTTTAGTACAGGAATAGCATTGAAAACATTGAAATTAAGCAAATACTTTCAATTAAGTTGATGCTTCAATACAATGCAATTTATTTTATGGTGGGAATGTGGGTTACATTGAACAAAAACATATGAAGCTTTAAGTCATGTCCTATTTTGAAAGGAGAAGCTAAACATTAGAAAATTAGGAACCATCATGGTAATAAAAATGTATTTATTTATTCACCGTAGCCTGGGTTCAGAAAAATCTTTGAAAATGGGGATGGTTCTTTGAATATTTTTATGATAATATGTCATTTGCTTCATGGACTGCACCTCCAATTGTTTGTGATGTGTCATATGAAACTTGAAAGTAGTTTTGGTTTCAGCACCCTGCAGAACTGAAGGGTTCACACAAGCAGAAAGATGCACTTTACACACAGGAAAAGTGTTTTTGATTCATTTTCCATTTGAGATTTACTTATCTCTTTTGCTATTCAATGCATCTTTGGAGTTACTGTTTATATTGTCAGAATAAAAGATTTCAAGTGTGAAATTGATTCAAGATTTTCACAATGCCATCCACCAATAGCCTTAAAAAATGCTTTTCTTTCGGTGTATACACGTAAGTTAGATTAAATAGTGGTTAAATTGAAAATTTCAGTTCAAAATGTTCACAAACGTAAACATGTGTATGTATGCTTCCAATGTCCCCATTTGTGACCACACTCACTCTTTTGGCATCAATTGAAATGTTTTGAGCCATGAACATCTTTACAGTTAACCAAACCAATTCCTGTCACTTATTAGTCAATAGGAAATATATTTCTCTGAGGCTTTTTTGAATTTGTTAAATTTACATATTTCTTCTATGGTAAGGAAAATTGAATGACACTGATGGATGGTGCTAGAAAATATGGAAACATCAGATGAGAGTAGCACACTGTATTTAACACTCTAACCAGCTCAACCGGAGAGAGGCTTGTAGTTGTGGAAGATGTAGCAAGCAGTATCTCGGAAATAGGAAATATCAGCAACTGATTTGCTTGGGGTCTTTTTAATTGCATTTGCATCTGACTTCCAGATTTCTATTAGAGAGCTGATGATGAGTAGCAGGGTAGTTCAGCTTAATGATGCAGATGGATCATGCAAGTGTTGGAACTGAAATATGGAGACATTGTCAGACAGTCAGAGGCGAGATCATTAGACAGAGCAAGAAGCTATACAATCGACACATGCAACATCATGGTTCAGGATCGTGTCTTTGTACATTTTGGGGAGGCAAGGTGGCTCAGTGGTTAGCACTGCTGCCTCACAGCGCCAGGAACCCAAGTTCAATTCCCACCTTGCATGACTGTCTGTGTGGAGTTTGCACATTCTCCCCGTGTTTGCATGGGTTTCCTTCGGGTGCTCCGGTTTCCTCCCATAATCCAAAGATGTGCAGGTTAGGTAAATTGGCCATGCTAAATTGCCCATAGTGTTAGGTACATTAATCAAGGGTAAAGGGGTCTGGGTGCAATACTCTTTGGAGGGTTGGTGTGGACTTGTTGGGCCAAAGGACCTGTTTCCACACTGTAGGGAATCTAATCTAATTAAGCTGTGAGCTGCAGCCTTAAGACCATGTGATGATGCGGTCTCTTTAACAAGGTTATGCTGTCCTTTCTTTCAAGAGGGGTCATAAAGGCAGAGGTTCCAATATGTCTGGAAATATCTACCTGAAAGAACTTTTAAGTTTTTTTTACAAACACCTGTACAATAAAAAGTGGAGTGGTCAGTTCTACCAGTTCAGGGTTTTTCTAGTTTGGTTTGGTTTGGTTTTAACAAGCAGTCTGTTTGAGGGTAGGGGTCAAAAAAGCTGCTGGAGGAGAAAGGTTTCCTGATTCAACAGAGGTCTTCTGGCTCTCTCTATCTCTCTCTCCTGTAAAAATCTGTGTTTTAATTTACCTTTTTGCCATGGGCTGTGTTACAGGATGTTGCAGGAAATTGGAATGGCTCTTTGTTAAATCAAATTTTCGTATCAGTTGGGTTTTTAAAAAAGTTATGTTATTCAAAATTTGGTTTTCCTTTGTTCATGTGTAAATCAATCTGTTTTGTTTAAAACCGAGTGGCTTGACCAGTTGCATCACTCCTGGAATATTCATCCTACACTTACTTAAAACAACTAGAATAGTTCGGGTCTGGGCTACCTTCTTAATATGTTTTGAGGGGGATTTGGCTTGGTCCATAAGAACCATAAAATTTAGGGGCAAAACTAGGCCCATTAAATCTCCTCCGTTTTATCATGACTGATATGTTTCTCAATCCTATTCTCCTGCCTTCTCCCCATAACCCTTGATCCCTTCACTCATCAAGAACCTATCTATCTCTGTCTTAAATACACTCAATATCTTGGTCTCTGCTACCCTCCATAACAATGAATTCCAGAGATTAACCACCCTCTGGATGAAGAAATTCCTCCTCATCTCAGTTCTAAAAGATCATCTGTTCGCTTTAAGGCTGTGTATCTCCTACTAGTGGAAACATCTTCTCCATGTCCACACTATCCAGGCATCTCAGTATTCTGTAAGTTTCAATCAAATCACCCCTTATCCTTCTATACTCCATCAAGTGCAGACCCAAAGTCCTCAATCACGCCTCATTGGACAAGCCCTTCATTCCGGGGATCATTCTTGTGAACCTCCTCTGGATCTCTTCCAATGCCAGTACATCCTTCTTTTCCTATTGGGTCCCAAGACTACTCATAATATTCCAAATCTGATCTGACAAGAGCCTTATACAGCTTCAGCAGTACATCTCTACTCTTGTATTCTAGCCCTCTTGAAATGAGTGTGAACATTTCATTTGTCTTCCTAACTGCCTTAGATGGGGTGAATTTTGTCTGGCTCTGCATTAGTGCAAGACCCTCATTTGCAACAGCACGGATCAAAAAAATCATGACTCTGCAAACTAGATCAGTGGGCCATCTGAGATCTTGATGAGCAAAGTCTGTTTTCTTAGGCAGTCAATTTAAGGACGGAAAAAGAATGGGAACATTGGGAAATAACGAGTGGGAATAAAGTTAGAGAATCAAGAGAGATAAAATGAGGGAAAAAAGGTTGTATTCAGAAACAGGAAATGTAAAATGCCTCTAAGAGCACACATTATCTGTAACAATGAGGTTCCAAATTTCCAGTTGTCCATTTCCTGGTTCTCCAAGGTTGAATAACGTACAAGGACCATAAATCTACCCAATAAAAAAATCCTAACTTTGGGAAACAGTGGCCGTCACTTTCAGCAAATTCATATTTATATCATTGATCCAGTTATTTATTGAAAGTCACACAGAAATTGACAGCAATACACAAAATAAAGCAAAGTAGCAAAAAAGATATATAACAAACTGATGGGATTCATAATGCATGTCGAGCTCCTGTTTTCTAAAGATTGCAGAAAACTAATACTGTCGTAATGTCACTATGTCACCATGACATTTTCACAAAATTCTGCAAATGTGACAAATTTCTGGTTAAAGCAACATAAATAAAATAATATCACAACACATAGAACTTGTTGGAACTAATATTTTTGCATCAGAACGAGACTAGAATAGACAAGGATTTGCCTTGCGGAAGTAACCAAAAAACACATCGAATTATTGACCCAAGACTATCACCAATGGAAAACAGGGGAAATACTCTCTTCTGGCTGGAGTCTTACCTAGCACGAAGGAAGATGGTTGTGGTGAGAGATCAGTCATCTCTGCAGGAGTTCTTCACGTTAGTGTCCTAGGCCCAGACATCTACAGCTGCTTCAGCAATGATCTCCCTTCCAACATAAGTCCAGAAGTAGATATTCTCAGATGATTGTACAATGTTCTGCAGCACTTCCAAGTCCTCAGATACAGGAGCAGTCTATGTACAAATGCAACAAGTGGCAAGTAACATTCATACCACAGTACTGTCAGATAATGACAATCCCCAGCAAGAGAGAACCTAACCAGTGCACTTGACATTCAATGGCATTAAAATTACTGAATCCCCCATTATCAATATCCTGGGGTTACCATTGTGCACATGTTAAGTGGATCAGTTATATAAGTATTATGACTACAAGGGTAGATCAGAGGCTAGGAATCTTGCAATAAGTAACTCAACTTCTGACTCACTAGAGCATGTCCAGCATCTGCAAGGCACAGTCAAAAGTGTAATGGAATATTCCTCACTTATCTGGATGAGTGTAGCTCCAAACATTCTCAAGAAATGGACACTATCCAAGACAATAGTAAAACACTTGATTGGCACTGCATCCATAGCCATCAACATTCAGTGGCAGGAGTGCATAACATTGACTAAACGTCACTGCAGAATTTCACCAAGGCTCCCTAGAAGGACAAGGGAGAAGATGTATAGGAATGTCAATACCTGCAAATTGCCCTTCAAGCTACACACCAGCCTGACTTGAAAATATAGTATTGTTCCTTCAGTGTCACTGAGTCACAATCCTGGAACTCACTCCTTAACAGAATTGTGTCGACCTACAGCAAATGATCTGCAGTGGGTCAAGAAGACAGCTGATCAACACCTTCTCAAAGGCAACTAAAGATGGGTAATAAATGCTGATGCTCACATCCCATGAATGAATAAAAAATAGCTAATTGATGATAAATCTAGCCAAAAAATGGCAATAGAGCTTGCAAAGTTATTAGTAAGTTAGTGCAAAGATATCAATTCTGTTTTTAAAGTTTTACTTTAAAAGCTGCTGCAGTTGGTACAATTACAACATACTTGTTTATATATTCTTTAATGTGATGTCACGGGCAAAAATTAATATTTATTTTTCACCCTTAAGTGCTCTTGAGAAGGTGATGCAATGTCACCTTCAACTGCTGCAGTCTATCAACTGTCAGCATATCAGAGCTGCTGTAAAGGAAGTTCCATGGTCTCGACCAAGAGACATTGAAGGAGCAGTGATATTGATTCAGGTCAGGTGTCTGACTTGATGGGGAACTTGTGGTATAACCACATGTCCGTTGGCCTTGTCAGTCTAGGTAGTAGAAGTCGCAGGTTTGGAAAGTGATATTGAAGGAACCTCATGAATTGCCACATTATTTCTTAAAGATGGTACACACTAGTGAGGGCAGGAATGTTGAAGGTGATGGATGAAGTGCCAGTCAAATGGATTGCCTTCACCTGGATATCACTGAGTTACTTGAGTGTTTTTGGAGCTGAACTCATCTAGGCAAAGGGAGAATGTTCCATCATATGGGCCTGTTTCCACACTGTAAGTAATCCAATCTAATCTAATCTATATCCCTGAATTGTACATTATGGATGGTAGATAGACTTTAAGGAATTAGGAGATGATTAGCTCACTGCAAGATTCTCATTTTCTATCCTACTTTTGCAACACCATACATGTCTGATTAAACCAGTTCAACTTATTGTCTATAGTAATACCCAAAATGTTGATTGTGGGGATTCAATGATGGCAGTACTGTTGAATGTTAAGAGAGATAATTACTGGAGATGGCCACTTCCTGCCATTTGAGTGTCATGCATTTTATGTGCTACATATCAGCCCAAGCCTGATAACATCTTCAGAACCATTACCTTTTACAATAATCCCCACTTCTAACCTTACCATGGAGAGAGGCCATTCATGAGTGAATCAAAATTGATTGTGACACTTTCCTGAATAACTCTTGCTATGATATTCTAGTAATGTGCAATTTGCTGCACAAATGTAAAATGTATAAATATTTCTTCAATGATCGCAAATTTACAAGTAACTATTTCGACAATTCAGCATCCAAATTGTCATGTGCATTAACCATGTAGGCACATCAACTCTTTGGGGGATTATAAGATATACAGCCAAGGACCAATGCAGATGATTAGCCATCATCACAGTTTGGTGATGGTGAGCTGAAATTCATTTTCAAATAGACTGAACATGTACGTTAAAAATCAAATCAGTTCTCAATCAGTAATAAGAAAAAAATAATTATCATGGCAGACAGTGATGTGATGTAGCACTAAAGGTTACTCCAGGGAAACTTTCCAAATTATCTCCAGATTTCAAACCAAAAGTCTCAGCCACCATTGAAATCAAATTAGAAATGTATGCCATTGCAAATCATTTTTAGGGCCAATATAAATTTATTGCCTATAAATGGTCTTTATGAGACAGTTGTACTTTCTTTTCCTTAAATTAGAATATTAAATATCACTATAATTTGCATTCAATTTAAGAGGCTGTCAAAGGCAAAAATGAGATTCATGTTAAAGAACTTTAAAAAGTGTGGTTGAATTTTCCAGACGTTAGTGTGTTTCCGATGCTTAATGTAATTCCTGATATAGCAGGCACAACGTGTTTTGAATACATTGCTTTTAGTGGGAAATGGTTATCACTTTTCAGGTTTATAGTGTCTGAAGCAAATTTGCAAACCGACTATTTAAGCTCAGAAGGTGTGTGGAATTAGAGGATATTTAATTAAGGCAGACCTAGTATCTGGTCAATTCAAGGGCCTGCACTTACCACCTCCAATTCTAGGCAAGAGTTCTTATGGCTATTATATCTATCACAGGGACTACCATCCTTACAATTGAGAGGCAGGGTAGATGGGCAAGTATACACTAGCAGCTGAGAACTTCCAAAATAGCAGCAAGTGATTACAGAGGGAAAAGATTTTACCTCAGACACAGACAACAATCTGGATGCACACTGACCAACACTGTTTGTTTTGGATTTCCAGCATCTACAGTTCTTTTGTTCATTTGTATTTATTTTGGGTAAGATTTATCTCATGAACTTCCACGCATAAATATTTGCATATTATTAACTGAAAATTGATCACAAATTAGTTCATCTCATCTGTGTTTTAGAACCTTTTGAAAAAAACTATTTTTTAAAATTTTGTAATGACCATCTTTGGAGAGTAGATCAGTTCCCCAAAATAGATTTTGATTTTTTTTTAAGCACACTTAAATTACAATGCTCACTCATTCAAATGAAAGAGCCAATAACAGAATTTTGTTGAGTGAAAGGAAAGGAAATTTTATTACTTATTCATTCTGAGAGAAACAAATAAAGCATCATTAAGACACACACAAACATAGATATTGAGTTAAATCTTACAGGAGTCTGAGGGATGTGGGCTTTGCTGAGATTTGTGGCAGAGTGATGTGTTATGGACCAGACCAAACCCACAAAGAATATATTAAGAGGACAGACTAGGTGCTAACTTTTTCTTATTATAAACGTAAGTGCAGGCATTGCATTCTGCATGCAATTGGTTGAATTACTCAACTTCAAACAGAACACATTTTAATTTTACACTACAGTTAAAATATGGACAAAATGAAAAGAAAAGGAAGGAATTGGCTTAACTGTAAATGGATTGAAATGCTTAACAAAAAAAATGTATTATAGACCCAGACCAGACCCCTTCAAAATATGTTAAGAATGGAGCCGAGACCCTAGCATTTTCTTATTTTAAAGGTAAATGTGAAGTGCCATGTTCCAGATATGATTCGGAGATGCTGGTGTTGGACTGGGGTGTACAAAGTTAAAAATCACACAACACCAGGTTATAGTCCAACAGGTTTAATTGGAAGCACACTAGCTTTCGGAGTGACGCTCCTTCATCAGGTGATTGTGGAGGGCTCGATCGTAACACAGAATTTATAACAAAAATTTGCAGTGTGATGTAACTGAAATTATACATTGAAGAATTCATTGTCTGTTAAGCCTTTCATCTGTTAGAATACAGTGATAGTTTCACTTCTTTCATGTGTAAATCACAAAACCCTTTTTTTAAAGTTGCATTCTCGGGTTAGCTATTAA
>NC_057725.1:19111478-19157868 GCF_004010195.1 Chiloscyllium plagiosum | reverse complement strand
ACACTGGCTTTCGGAGCGACGCTCCTTCATCAGGTGATGTGGAGGACTCGATTGGAACACAGAGTTTATAGCAAAAATTTGCAGTGTGATGTAACTGTAATTATACATTGAAGAATTGATTGTCTGTTAAGCCTTTCATCTGTTAGAATACAGTGTTGGTTTCACTTCTTTCATGTGTAAATCACAAAACCCTTTTTTTTATCTAGCTATCACCATTGTTAACAGCTAACCCGAGAATGCAACTTTAAAAAAAAAGGGTTTTGTGATTTACACATGAAAGAAGTGAAACTATCACTGTATTCTAACAGATGAAAGGCTTAATAGACAATCAATTCTTCAATGTATAATTTCAGTTACATCACACTGCAAATTTTTGCTATAAATTCTGTGTTACGATCGAGCCCTCCACAATCACCTGATGAAGGAGCGTCACTCCGAAAGCTAGTGTGCTTCCAATTAAACCTGTTGGACTATAACCTGGTGTTGTGTGATTTTTAACTATGTTCGAGATGTGTTGCTACAGAACAAACTAGTTGACGTTAAGCAAAACACAATTTATTAACCATTTGGATACAGAACTGGCTCAATGGTAGAAGACAGAAGGTAGTGGTGGAGTGTTGTTTCACAGACTGGAGGCCTGTGACCAGTTGAATGCCACAAGGATCGGTGCAGAGTCCACTATTTGTTGTCATTTATATAAATTATTTGGATGTGAGCATAAGAGGTATAGTTTGTAAGTTTGCATATGACACCAAAATTGAAGGTGTAGTGGACAGTGAAGAAGGTTACCTCAGATTACAACAGGATCTTGATGGGCCAATTGGCTGAGAAGTGGCAGATGGAGTTTAATTTAGATAAATTTGAGGTGCTGCATTTTGAGAAAGTAAACCCTAGCAGGGCTTATAGACTTAATGGTAAGGTCCTAAGGAGTGCTGCTGAACAAAGTGCCCTTGGAGTGCAGGTCCATAGCTCCTTGAAAGTGGAGTCGCAGGTAGATAGGATAGTGAAGAAGGTGTTTGGTATACTTTTCTTTATTGGTCAGAGCATTGAGTACAGGAGTCGGGGGTCATGTTGTGGCTGTGCAGGATATTGGTTTGGCCACTGTTGGAATATTGCATGCAATTCTGGTCTCCTTCTGATCGGAAATTTGTTGTGAAACTTGAAAGGGTTCAGAAAAGATTTACAAGGATGTTGCTAAGATTGGAGAATTTGAATTAAAGGGAGAGGTTGAATAGACTGAGGCTGTTTTCCCTGGAGTGTCAGAGGCTAAGGGGTGACCTTATAGAGGTTTACAAAATCATGAGGGACATGGATAGGCCAAATAGAGAAAGTCTTTTCCCTGGTGTGGGGGAGTCCAGAACTAGAGGGCATAGGTTTAGGGTGAGAGAGAACAGATGTAAAAGAGACCTAAGGGTCAACCTTTTCACGCAGAGGGTGGTACGTGTATGGAATGAGCTGCCAGAGGAAGTGTTGGAGGCTAGTATAATTGCAACATTTAAAAGGCATCTGGATGGGTATATAAATAGGAGGGGTTTGGAGGGATATGGGCCAGGTGCTGGCAGGTGGGACTATCTGGTCGGCATGGATGAGTTGGACCGAAGAGTCTGTTTCCATGCTGTACATCTCAATGACTCTATGACGATAGTTAAAAGACAAACAAAAGAGAAAGGAATTTAGAATAACAATTCTTGAAAAACTTAACCGAATAATAGGTACTATAACCATCACTAATTGACTGTTCCAATATAGTAACATCCCATTAACACACCCTGCTAGAAAAAGGAAAATTCAGACACTGATTCTCAAATGCAGTTCTCCAATCCCAGAGGAAATAAATATCAAGAGAAGTTTCAGAGAGAATAGTAGCTGAAGGACATTTACTGAAGCTTCCAACTCTTTTGAGGCACCAAAGGCTTCTGAATTTACTCAGAAAGAAACAAAACCCAGAAATCTGGATCTGTGACAGCTGGCCACACTCATTCAGGCTGTTAAAAAATAAACCCAAGGCCTCTCAACTTGTTTACACAGGTTGTCTTCAGTAGCCAGTTCATTACCTTTGCCTTGCAACCTCTCTTCAATATATTTATAAACTATTACTAATTAACTGTGCCACTATAGTAATATCCCATAAATACACTCTTGGCAAAGGCAAATTCAGTGAAATAGATTGTCTCATATGTAATTATAGCAGCAGGAAGAAAGCCTTAGCTTTTAATTGTAACAGAGAGAGGAATAAAAACTTCCATGTCCAGCATCAAGACCACAACAATTGCTAAAAGCTGAAACTAAAAATCCTGGTTCTGTGGAAGCTTGATCCCACCCATTCATGCTGCTTCTATTGTTCCAACTTTAAAGAAAAAACACAAGACCTCACAAACTGTTTACTTTATCGGCTTTGCGCAGTCCACTCAATACCTCTGTCGGAATCTTTCATCATATAAAAAAAAGGACAAAATATACTTCTTAAAGCCATAGTATCCTCACACAAGTGAGAATTCTGACAATGTCTGAACTGACATTGAGAGCAATGCACTGCACTTTTTAATGTTTTTGCATAGTGGTAAGATGAGTTTTTCAGTAGGTAGCAGTAAGTTGCTAATTCAGGTGAATTACAGGTTGTTAAATGCCTTCTTAATGCTGTAAATCACCTCATTAATATTCAGCTTTCTATTTTATCAAAGACTCCAAAACAGCTAAAGATGCACAATTCCCGATGTGGAAGTGAGCGTGGGTACCTAATATCCCAACTCTTTGTTGACTGCAAACAATTTCTATTAGTGTATCAGTCATAAGATCGCAAAGCTTGCTATATGGGCACCAATCATATTCACCTCATGTTCCAGACACTGGTATCTGATGTACCACTCTTTAAAAACCATTATAGTAAATCTCTGATCCACTTACAGTACATTTCTGAACTTAAATGTTGCACCAACAATTATAATTGCAATAAAAACAAAATGTTATAGATAGTGAAAATATGAAAAAAAACAGAAACTGCTCTTCTCCCAAAGAAGAATCATCCTGGACTCGAAATATTAACAAGGCGAAAGTGAGTATTGGAGATGTTGGAGATTAGAGTCAACATTAGAGTAGTGCTGGAAAAGCACAGCAGGTCAGGCAGCAGAGGCCATGAAGGTTTAGAAGCATTGGAAGGTTTGTGTGAGTGACAGCAAATGAGGGAAAATATTGAAGAAGATAAAGATCTGATTTGCAATGCTTTTCAAGTACTAATTTTGTCTCAGTTCAATATGTTTATTTGTGATCCAGAGTTATGATCCACAGCCATGACAATACGATCCGTGCCAAGAAAGTGAGATAGAATTTTAGTTTTTATTTTGTCTCGTGATTGGTACAGGTTGTGTATCAGTAACGTTGTTGTTGAGGGAATAAGGTTCAAATCTGTATTTCTCACAATTTTAAGGTAACAATTTCAACAATGACTGATATGTTTATGTTCTTCTTTTCCTTCTGTATGCAATAACCTATGATGTGCTTTTCACAAAAGTATATCGGCAGTCTTTTATGTATATGTTCATCCTAGCTGAATGAGGCCGAGATCTGACTAGCTGGACCTTTTTTTTAAGGACCCTATTTGAAGGAGAAAGGCTGCTCAACCAAGCCTCTTTAATTCCACATCAATGCACTGATTACACTCAGTGAGATAGCACATATGTTCGGTCCATGACATGACTCTGTGAAATTTATTGGTGACTTTGCTTAGCCTAGGTAATTACATATTAATTAGAGAAATGCATGACAAACTTCAAACAAATCTAATTAAAACAAGAAAATTCACTGCTAAATTAGTTACAGTGTGAGATACTACAATGTGCTAATTATTCATGTATTCATCTGAATTCCTCTCAATTTCAATCACCTGCATTTTTATAATGTAAGGTCAAGGCTAATAGATCAGGTTAAGTCAGCTCTGAAACCTTATTTGAGTAATCTTTGTTATAATGACAACTTTTAAACATCATAATGTAATCACAATCAATGAGGTGTTCACTGAAGTAGTGAAGTTTTGCCCTAACAAACAACCTTCCATTCTAATTAGGCTTTACTATTTATTCATGAGTATCTAAGCAAGGATTCCTTCTCTGCATTGTTGCATACAATAACTTTGTTTAGCTATATTCAAGTCAGTATTAGTAAACATAACAGCCTAGATTCTGCAGTTTTGAGGACAATGAATTTATCAGCATTCACCAGTCATACTGTGGAAAAATGGCAACAATTTCTGGTGTTCACAATGAGCAAATATACCAGGAAATCCAGATGTTCCAGATTTCATGTTTCCCTGCAGGGCACTCTGTTGAAATGTATTAGTGTATATGGATAAATTGAAATAGTTCATCACCATGTCAACTTTTACGACACATGGCCTTTACTTCCACATCAATGCACTGATTACACTCAGTGAGATAGCACACTTTTACGGCCTTTACTCTGCTAAAGCCACATCAGAGTCAACTTCCCAGGGTATCGGAGTGTCTGACACACCTGTTTATATCTGTCAGCCAATGTTCTCTGACTGGCTGAGCTTAGCAGCCCCAAACAGGGAACTCATATGCTATGATATCCACCTGGCTACATAAATATTACTGTATATACTCATGTATAGGTCAATTTTTGAAGACTGTTTTTAAAGCTGAAATTAGGGGGTCGACTTAGACATGAGGTATTGTTTTTAAGGGGATGAAATTCATGCTTGTCATGAGTCAAAAAATGGACAAACAAGAGACAGATATCTATATAAATAATAAACAACAAAAGGAAAAAGAATTATAGCCATTATTAAATATTTATCTACAAAATAACTGTCTCCATTCTGCTTGCTATGTTTGAACAGTATTGTTGTACTGTATTCCTGTTAACAGTACCGTAAAGTGCATGTAGGTCTACACATATTTATAAAAGTTAATAGTCATACCACCAGGTGGTCAGGCTATGTACTGGGGGTATTTGTACAACACACAATTCATGAAATATAAACAGAGCAGTAGTAAAAGCCAAAAAAAAAGACTGATAGTATTTTATTAAAGAAACCACATGAAGCTGTTAATAATATACGATGAACACCTTACATCAAAAAACTGATATTCACTATATATTACAAATATAATGGGATAGATGCTTAAAACAAAAGTTAACGGTACATGCAAAAGTCCATTAGAATCTTTCAAATTCCCTGTCCTCATCAGCTGCACCACTGAATGATTCATTCCAGTCGTCTGGGTCAAGCGTACTGTCGTATGGATCATCATCCTCTCAAGGGGATCATCAATTGATTTCTCATTACATCCAGTCAGTAATCTTTTCTTATGGTTGTGGCACTTGTTCATCTTTTCTTGGTTGGCATACTTCTGTTTTGACATAGCCTTTAACAGTGTGGCTTTTTTCCTCCAGTCTTGAACAATCTTTCAGAAACACAGAACTCCCTTGCAGCTATGCTATTGTTGTTCTTCTCTGCAACTTCAATAACTGCTAGTTTAAACTGTGCTGTACACTTGTTTCTTCATGGTGCCATTCCTTTTTAGAAAAAATCGGGGGAGTTATACAATAATTTCAGAGTACAACTGTACGCGAGACCTAATACTAAGAAACTGAGGCAACAGTGGGAAGACAAGGTTGAGGCTGCCATAAGGTACTGTAGATATTTGCATGCATAGGTCAAATACATGTATGCAGTTTATGTATATACAGTATATATAGCTATCAACATTCAATTTAATGATTTGAAAATTGCGCTGCACAAATATATACTGGCGTGTGTAGCAAGCGATGATGTAGATATTGCATTTGAATCAAAATGTGCAAATTGTGCACTTTATGGCTGCATATATGGTCAGGAAGAGACCTCTGGAAAATTAGGGTCAACTTATACACAAGGTATGTGAAAAATACCAGATTTTCTAGCCACAAAAAAGGGTCTACTTATACATGAGATAGACTTATACATGAGTATGTACAGTAAATGGAGACCACTGAAGTTATGTTAAAAGTTATCTCATCTTGAATGAGCTACAATTTTCAATTTGTAAACAAGTGTAACATGTTCATAATTTCCATGAGTAACCTCTTTGTCCCTGAAGAGCGAACTAAATATTTGTGGAATGTCAGGTTTTTTTCCATGCTAAAATTTGCTTAAATTTTATACTTTGAAAACTTAATTATATTGAAGATTCTATATAATCCCAAGTGTACATCCCAATCTTTATTCCATGTTCAATAAAATTATTTTTTAATAAACTGAATGATAAGATTAGCTTGTTATTTCCTGGTTTGCAGTCTAGGTGAATTCTTCAACCTGATTGGTTACTTAGCCTGCTTGCTGACATATACTGCTGGTGAATACCCAGGATCCCTCAGCACTGGAACCAAGATAAAAATAAAGTTCGGAAAAGTGAAATCCATTTCGCAGAGCTTACTCGGCCTTTGTAAGCAGCTGCATTTGAGGTCAGCAGGGAGCGCTATTGTTTTATCATTTGCAAAATTCAGGACAATAAGATGTCATTGTTTGAAAATGGTTCTTGAACAATTTTCTTATTCACTTGTTGAATGTGGGCAATGACGGTTTGCCAGTATTTATTGCTTGTCCATAGTTGTTCTTGTGAAGGCGATGGTCAGCTGTCTTCTTAAATCTGGGATGTTGACTCACAATCTAGGCAAGTAGGCAGTATTCCATGACACTCCTGATCTGAGCCTTGGAGATGGTGGATAGGCTTTGGTGAATCAGGAGGTGAGTGACTTGCTACAGTATTTCTAAGCTCTGACCTACTCTTGTAGCCATTTTGTTAGGTTGCAGGTCTATTTGAATTTCTAGTCAATGGTAACACCAAAGTTGTTAATGGGGGGGATTCAGTGATAATAAAGCCACTGACTATCAAGAGGCAGTATTAAGGTTGTCTATGTTTGAAGATAGTCATTGGTTTTTACAGGCAACCAAGCAGATAAATAATCACTGATTAGATACTCATTGGCATATAGCAGAGCCTTGTCACTTGTCAGCCCAAATTAAAAAGTGTTGCGTTGGAAAAGCTCATCAGGTTAGGCAGCAGCCAAGGAGCAGGAGAATCGATGTTTCGGACATAAACCCATTAAACCCAAAAGGTCGACTCTCCTGCTCCTCAGATGCTGCCTGACCTGCTATGCTTTTCCAGCACTACACTTTTCAACTCTAACTCTCCAATATCTGCAGTCCATACTTTCTCTCACTCGTCAGCTCAAGCTCGGAGGTTGTCTAAATTGTGTTGCATTTCAACATAGAGAAAGTGAGGACTGCAGATGCTGGAGATCAGAGCTTAAACATGTGTTGCTGGAAAAGCGCAGCAGGTCAGGCAGCATCAAAGGAACAGGAGAATCGACGTTTCGGGCATAAGCCCTTCTTCAGGAATTTCAACATGGACTACTTCAGTGTCTGAGGAATTGTGAATAGTGCTGAACATTGTGCAATCATCAGCAAACATCCCAACTTCTGACCTCCTGATGGAGGGAAGATCATTGATGAAGCTGCTGAAGATGATTGGGCCTAGGACACAACCCTGGAGCTGAGATGACTGACCGTTAGCAACCACAAAACCATCTTCCTATGTGCCAGGTATGAATGCAACCAGTATCTTTGCGATGGCTCCTTGATCTCAAACTCAATTGAATGTGACTTTGATGTCAAGGGCTGTCACTGTCAGCTCACCTCCAGAATTCAACTCTTTTGTTCCATGTTTGAACCAAGGTTGTAATGAGGTCAAGAGCAGAGTGGCCTGATGGAACCCAAAGTGGGAACCACTGAGCAGGTTATTGCTGAGTGAGTGCTGCTTGACAGCACAACTAATGGCACTTCCTATCACTTTATTGATGATTAAGAGTAGAGGAGTGGGGCGGTAATTGGCGAGGTTGGATTCAGTTTTGTTTTGTGTATAGGACATATCTGGGCAATTTTCCACATGTTGGACAGATGCCAGAGTTGCAACTGCACTGAAACAGCTTGGGTGTTCTAGAGCACAAGTCTTCAGTACTATTGCCGGAATGTTGTCAAGTCCATAACATTTGCAGTGTCCAGTGTCTACAGTACTCCAGTGTTTCTTGGTATCATGTGAAGTGAAATGAATTGGCTTAAGACTGGTATCTGTGTTCTTTGGGACCACTGGAGGAGGCTGAGGTTGAGATGGATCATTCACTTGGCACTTCGGACTGAAGATTGAGGATGGGGTTATTTGTGAAGCCTCCTTTTCTAGTAAAATGTGTAATTGTCCGCCACCAATCATAACTGGATGTGGCAGGAATGCAGAGCTGAGATCTGATCCGCCGCTGTGGGATCGCTTAGCTCTATCCACTTGCTGCTTATGCAGTTTGTCATGCAAATAGTCCTGTTTGGTAGAGTCATCACATTGATGTGTCATTTTTAGGTTAGCCTGGTGCTGCTTCTAACATGCCCTCCTTCTAACATCCCCTGGCTTAATGGCAATGGTTGAGTGGGGGATAGGCCAGGCCATGAAGTTGCAGATTGTGCTGGAGTTGATACCCCACAGTGCCTCATGGATACTCATTCTTGAATTGCTAGGTTTATTTAAAGCCTATCCCTTTTAACATGGAGATAGTGCCACACAACACAATGGAGGTTATTCTCAATGTGAAGGCGGGGCTTCATCTCTACAAGGATGATGTGTTGGTCACTCTTATCGATACAGTCATGAAGTGATGCATCTGTGGCCATCA
The DNA here is from genome assembly GCF_004010195.1 of Chiloscyllium plagiosum. Lineage (NCBI taxonomy): Eukaryota > Metazoa > Chordata > Chondrichthyes > Orectolobiformes > Hemiscylliidae > Chiloscyllium > Chiloscyllium plagiosum. Next base: position 19,149,150 of record NC_057725.1, on the reverse strand, counting down.
GATTGGTAAGGATGAGATCTTGGTGGTGGACATTGAAATCTCCAACTCAGCCCTTGCCAACTTCAGCGCTTCCTCCAAGTGGTTTTCAACATGGAGGAGTACTGATTCATCAGTTGAGGGAAGTCAGTAGGTGGTAACCCACTCATGTTTAACCTGAAGCCATAAGATTTCATGTGGTTTGGAGTCAATATTGAGGACTCCCAGGTCAACTCCCTCCCACCTGCGTAACATAGCTGGATCTGCCGTGCCAATGGGACAGGACATATCCAGGGATGATGATGATGGTAGTGTCTGGGTTATTGTCTGTAAGATATGATTCTGCGAGTAAGACTATGTTAGGTGTTGCTTGACCTGTCTGTGAGACAGTTACCCCTCCCCCCCCCCCACCCTTCCCCCCCACACACACCCCAACCAATTTTGGCTCTAGCTCCCAGAGTTACTAGGAGGACTATGCAGGGCTCTTTGTGCCATTGTCACTTCCATTGCCTTGGTCAGTGCCATCCAGTTTCATTTCTTTCTTGTGACTTTGTAGTTATTGATAGAACCGAGTGACTTGCTAGGCTATGTCAGAGGACAGTTACGAGTCAACTGAATGGCAGTGGGGTCTGGGGTGTAGGGCAGACCAGAGGATGGTAGATTTCCTTTCCTGAAGGACATAAATGACCCAGATGGGGTTTTCTGACAATCAACAATAGTTTCATTGTCATCAAGGGAATCTTAATTCCAGATTTTTAAAATTAAATTCAAATTTCACCATCTGGCATGGTGAGATTCAAACCCAGATCCGCAGAGTATTAGCTGAGTTTCTGGGTCAATAGTCTATCAATAATACTGCTAGGCTATCTCCTCCCCTGAGTATGTGAATATCAATTCAAATGCAGCCATATATTGTGAAGGTGCAAATGAGAAAAATCACGATATCTTTGCTATTGTTATGTGTCGGTATTAGTGAGGGATGGTGGGGATTGTAGGGGGAAAGGGGCGGGAGATGGAAGTGGAGTGTATCTGGTCCTCCTCTGACCCTGTATTCAATCCTAATGCCAGTTCTGCAGCCTGTTTCCTGAGATAAGATTAAATGAATTGGACATGGATAATTGCCACTATGTCTATGAAAATGTACATCGAAAATATGGAAAGATATATATTTTATGCTTTCTGACTAAACCATTCCCAAGGGGTCATGTCCCTGGATCCTCCTGTAAAGGATGTTTTTTTCTTTCCCATAAAGCTGTTGGAAAGTTTAAACTGCTACTCCCATTCGTTGTCACTTTTAACTCTTTTGCATATAACACTGCAAAACAGATTAATTGTACCCTAAATCTCTCTGGAACATCTTTCCTTATTTTTTCTCCTTGGGCTCATCTTCAATTTTGCCAAATATTTTCATGTTTACATTAGATGCAATGCTTTAAGTCAAACTAGAATCTGTACTTCTGTAGAGCCTTGAACATAATGAAATGCCTGAAGGCACTTTACAAGTGATATAATGGACTGAGCAGTATCAGGAGAATGAGTAGAATGACTAAAGGAAGGGATGAATGGATTGGCTACAGCGAGTCTTTTAAAGATGAGAAAGGAAATAATAAAAGACTGTTTTAAAGAAAACTTGCATTTTTTTTTATAGCAGATCAACTGTCCTCAACATCCATTAAAATGCATCAAAGATAATTTATTACTTTTTGCAGTGCTGTCACTACATGGTCAACTCAGCCACTAGTTTTCACACAATAAAAGAGTAATAAGATAAATAACCAGTTAATCTTCCCAACATCGAAACAGTAACTCTATTTCACAAGTATTTAACTGGTTACAAACTGCTTTGTGATAGCTTGAATCTGTGAAAGGGCGCTACATAAATACAAACCTTCTGTTTCTGCAATTGTTTGACGTTAGTTAAAGAATATAGTAAAGTAGCCCTCATGCTCTCAATAAAAATAAATTAGAATTTCGGGCTCTCCTAGTTGAATAATCCACAGAACAGAATTTTAAATCTCATCAAATCAATTTGAAAATACAAATTCAGATTTGGGAAAGTCCAGAAATAAAAACCTATGAAACTGTGTCCAGGATGCTATTGAAATGCTATATAATGCCAATGAGTTAATTTAGTGATGCAAACCTCCTGTCCTCACATTGTCTGACCGACATGTGACTCCAACACCATGTCACATACTTAACTTTTATCTGGCTCTCTCAGGTGCTCCAAAGAGTTACTCCATGATAGCCATACCTGTACATTGGATAAAAACCGTACATTGTGAATGAATAAAAATACTTGAGGGAAACTTTAACATTCACCTAAGACAGGAATAGTACCTTTACTTAATATTTTATCACAAGACTGTACGTCTGATACTGCAATGTTTCTCAGTACAAAAATCAATTTTCCCCTTTGATGGTGACTTTAAATTTTGAAGTGAGGCCTAAATATACAAACAAATAAATTACAGATCAGTGGATTTTTGAGAATGGTTTCAGATGTGAGAAATGTCAATTGTGTAGATTGACTAGAGAAGTTGCTTTCCTAAAAGAAGGGTACATTGAGAAGAGGTTATGTGGAAATGTTCAAGTTCATGAGGAACACAGTCATTAGAGAGAAACGTTTTTTATTGACAAAAGAATCAAGCAGCACAAATCAACTAACTATGGGTGATTAGCAAAAGAAATGAGGAAGAGCTTTTGTTTTAATATTTGTGGTTAAGATCTGGAACACATTGTATGAGAGTGTGATTGAGGCATGTCAAGCCCTCCCTTCAAAGCAGAATTGATGAGTTTTTAAAATTTCTTTATTTGAGGCATGCGGGCTTTACTAACTGGTCAGCATTTATTGCCAGTTCCTAATTGCCCTTCACAAGGTAATGTTCATCTGCCTTTTTGGATCACTGCAGATCATCTGCTGTGAGTTGACCCACAATGACCTGAAGGAGGGAATTTCAGGACCTTGACCCAGTGACAGTGAAGGAACGTTGATATGTTTCCAAGTCAGGTTGGTGAGTGACTTGGAGGGGGTGTTTCCTCTGGGTGCTCCGGTTTCCTTCCACAGTCCAAAGACATACAAGTTAAGTAGATTGACCATGCTAAACTTCCCGTTGAGTCCAGGGCTGTGCAGGCTAGGTTGAGCCATGAGAAATGCAGGATTACAGGGATAGGGTGGGGTGGATCTGAGTGGGCTGCTCTTTAGAGGATCAGTGTGGACTCAATGGGATCAATTGTATTATGGGCAAGGCCAGATCACTCTTAAGCAGGAAGCCCAGACCATAACTTTGCAATTTGTATCGCTAGGTGTACAGAGAAAATTATCCGGATTACGTTAGCAAGGTTGACTACCAGGTTTAAAGCAGACAAAAAATGTATTCACAAAATTACACAATGAAACACAAAGAACAGAATAAAGAACCCCTACAGAACTTAGTCTATTCAAACTAGACTTACATATGCTGTTCTGAATAGATACAACAGTCCCAATAAGCAAACTCCCTTTAAAACCCAGTATACATGGATGACTTGCTTACAGGTTGAAGTTGAAGAGCAGAAAGAGAGAGAGAGAGCTTCCACACAGCTCACTGTTGAACTCCACAGCAGTTCAGGACTGAACTAAACTGCTCAGCTCAGCTAGAGAGCCGACCACTTCCCTTTCATTGTACAGGTCATTTCTAAAACATGACCACTTTGGCCTGAAGTCTCATCTGGTAACATATAAGTAACAGGTCTCTCAAAATCCTTTTCATTTCTGTACCAAACCAGTCTGATCGGAGCCTGGCCTGGTTTATTACCCCTCTGAAAAAAAATCAAGGACAGAGTATCCTTGAACCAAGGGACAGCTTTTATAAAAAAAAAAGGACTAGTTTTGTGACAATTACCTGCTTCCACAGTGTTGGGATTCTATGATTTTGTGATTCTATGTTTGACTTGGCCAAGGATGTCTTGCTATTGGTTGTTGGTCTGTCAACCACACAATGACCATTGTCAGTGGATTCTTCCACCTGCTCTTTGTGGATGGTTAGCACTTTGAGCTGAGCTGGTTTCTGTTCCTTTGTAACGTAGAATCATGATAAGGAATGACTTCATATGATTAGGCCTGGTTCCATATTAGATACCAATGAAAGTATGTGCTCTTGCATTTTCAATTTGCAAACTCTAACAACTCACTCACTGTGTGTCTCTTCTTTTCCTCAATCTGTCCTGTATCTTAGAATGGTTAGAAAATTAGTTCATGAATAAAGTAATTCATACATATCCGTTGCGCTAGGGATGCTGGGCCTTTCTATGTTGCATGAAAGTGCAGCAATGCAATGTAAATGTTTTGCTTTGTTGCTCAATGAACGACCATCAATTTGATAATATGTGCCCTATGTTCTGTTAGACTGTTTAATTGTGGATTGTGAGGTGATGAAGTGATATAGGTCACACTTAGTACACAAGTCTTTAAATGGCTTGCTAGTTGACTGCATTTGAGGAGGCAATGGAAGAGAGACAATATCATTAGACCGGTAATCTCAAACATGTTCTCGGACATGAGTTTGAATCTCACCATGACAGTTGATCCATTTTATTGAACTTTGTCTGGAAGAGCAAGTTAGGCTCATGGTGGCCATGTGATTATCATAAAACGCATCTGATTTGTTAATGTCCTTTAGAGAAGGTAATCTGTCATCCTTCCCTGTTCTGGCCTACATGTTTCAACAGATGCTCAGCAATGTTGTTAAGACTTAACTGTCCACTGGATAATTAGTAGGGGCCAATGATGGCTGGTCTGGCTAGTATTGGTCACAACTCATTCATGAGCAAAAACAAATTCTATTATTAAAATTGGCTGAGTTGGCACATCAAATAGTGCTCATCCTGCCAATGATGGCTGCATTGTTTGTGTTGCCAAGTCATTGAACAAGAGAAAACTTAGAGAAATGATCCATCACAAGAACTGAATTATCCTCACGCACTGTGAATAGGTCTGTTGCTAGTTTTGTCAAGTAGTGAGTGAATGGAACATCACGTGAATGCTGGGATTGATGTGTATGATGTGATTCACAAGCATTCATGAGACATTGAATGTCCTGATTTATCCTTGGTCAGTTGCCTTAAAATCTGTGCATAACCCACATTAATCAGTGTATCCCCAATTGAGTGTCAATGTAAATTAAAACTGCGGTTCCTTTGGCCTTGTTCCCTTGAATGTTGCTTTTTTCAAAACAAAGACTTTGCAGACTTGTAGTAACAGGTTTGTGCCTGTGGGTGGCATTTGTCTCAAATATGGAGTGGTAATGTCACTTGGGCTTTTTTTTATTTTCATGTCAATTTGGAGAAAGAACTTGACATAATTGATTAAAGTCTGGATTCAATTAAGGCTTTTAATGTAAGAAATTATCTTTTTGGGGGTTTTAAAGTTATATTCTTCTCTCGGTGAGCATTGGAGCTGTTCTATCAGAGCTGTTTTGCTGTCTTTTTAAAAATATCAGATCAGCAGCTAGTTAATGTTTGTTTCTTTCAAGAAAGCGAGAGCGACAGAGAAATTGAGTAATCTGTATTCTTCTGCACAGGCCTGTGGCCTCCAATTTGTGATTGTTTTTGTAACTCACCCCTTTTGTTATTAAGTAAGGCACTCTTACAATTACAAATAAATTAGCTCTTTCTGGTCAGAGACATATGGACAGATTTGTCGACTGTACTCACAGAAACTGATGCTGCTGATTGTCTGGATTCACTGATGTCAAAAACTGTTCTACAGTTGGTCTTTAGTTAGTTTTCCAAATATCTACAACATATATCAGAGTTTTTTTTAAATGACCTTCAGTGATAACCATTGTGATTTTGCTTGTAATAATGTCATCTCTACAGGATGTAGCATTGCTTACATTAACTGCTGTAACATAAGAAACCAGGCATAGGTATCATGGAACTGAAGAATCTAAAGGACATTTATTAGAGTCAGCTATTATACAAAAATATTACATTGGTGTGCCTTGCTCCATTAATCCTGGATAAGATGGGGTCTGAGACCTTTACATCTTCAGGTCACATGCTACGAAACAGCAATGATATCATAAGCATGCTGGCACATTGAACATAAGACATAACCAACACTAAACTCAAATATAATTCTATATTTACTAGGTTAGATAGTCTATCTAAGCATGCTGCCTATTTTCTAAGGATCTGAATCCCTCTGCTCCCTACCATTCATGTATCTGTCTAGATACATCTTAAATGACATTATCATGCCTGCCACAACATTCCAGGCACCCACAACCCTCTGCATGAAGAACTTTCCACACATATCTCCCTTAAACTTTTCTCCTCTCCCTTGAACTTGTGACCCCGAATAATTAAGACCCCACTCTAGCTATCCATCCTGTATACCTCTCATGGTTTTGTATACCTCAATCAGGACCCCACTCAACTCCATCTACCTAATGAAGGATGAGTCCAAATCTACTCAACCTCTCTTCATAGCTAGCACCCTCCATACCAGGCAACATCCTGGTTAACCTCTTCTTCACCCTATCCAAAGCGTCCACATCCTTCTGGTAATGTGGCGACCAGAACTGTACGCCGTATTCCTAATGTGGCCAAACCAACATCCTATACAACTGAAACATGCCAACCTTTGTATTCAATACCCCATCCGATGAAGGAAAGCATGCTGTATGCCTTCTTGACCACTCTATCGACCTGCATTGCCACTTGCGGGCTAAAATGGACCTGAACACCCATATCTCTTTGTCCATCAATACAGAAAATGGCTTTTTCCATTTACTGTATAGTTTGCTCTTGAATTGGATCTTCCAGTTTGCATCACATGCATTTGCCCGGATTGAACTCCATCTGCCATTTCTCCGCCTAACTCTCCAATCTATCTATATTCAGCCACATTCTCTATTAGTCCCCTTCATTATCTGCTACTCCATTAATAGAACAGAGAATATACAACATAGAACATAACAGTGCAGTACAGGCCCTTCAGCCATCTATGTTGCGCCGACCTGTGGAACCAATCTGAAGCCTATCTATCTGACATTATTCCATTTTTATCCAGATGTTTATCCAATGACCATTTAAATGCCCTTAAAAATGGGAGTCTAATATTGTTGCAGGCAGTGCATTCCACACACCTACCACTCTCGGAGTAAAGAAACTACTTTTGACATCTGTCAGACAATTATCACTCCTCAATGTAAAGCTTTGTCCTCTCTTGCAAGCTATCACCATCTGAGGAAAAAGACTCTCACTGTCCACCCTATCTAACCTCTGATTATCTTGAATGTCTCAATTAAGTCACCTCTCAGCCTTCTTCTTTCTAATGGAAACAGCCTCAAGTCCCTCAGCCTTTTCTCATAAGACCTTCCCTCTATACCAGGCAACATCCTAGTAAATCTCTGTTGAACCCTTTCCAAAGTTTCCACATTCTTCCTATAATGTGGTGACCAGAACCATACACAATACTCCAAGTGTGTCCCTCTACCAACACACCATATGCCTTCTTAACAACCCAATCAACCTGGGTGCCAACTTTAGGGATCTCTGTCCATGGACACCAAGATCTCTCTGCTCATCTACACCACCAAGAATCTTACCATTAGCCCAGTACTCTGCATTCCTGTTACTCCTTCCAAAGTGAATCACCTCACACTTTTCCACATTAAACTCCATTTTCCACCTCTCAGCCCAGCTCTGCAGCTTATCTATGTCTCTCTGTAACCCATAACATCCTTCAGGACTATCATCAACTCCACCGACCTTAGTGTCATCCACAAATTTACTAACCCATCCTTCTATTCTCTCATCCAGGTAATTTATAAAAATGACAAACAGCAATGGCCCCAAAACAAATCCTCACAGTACACCACTAGTAACTGAACTCCATGATGAACATTTCCCATCAACCATCACCCTCTATCTTCTTTCAGCTAGCCAACTTCTGATCCAAACCGCTAAATCACCCTCAATCCCATGCCTTTTGTATTTCATACCATTGCCTGTAGTGGGGAACTTTATCAAACGCCTTACTGAGATCCATATACACCTCTTCAATCATTTTACCCTTATCCACCTGTTTGGTCACCATCTCAAAGAACTCAATAAGTTTTGTGAGGCACAACCTACCCTTCACAAAACTGTGCAAACTATCCCTAATCAACTTATGCCTCTCTAGGTTATTATAAATCCTTTCTCTTATAAACTTTCCCAACACTCTATCCTCAACCAAAGTAAGGCTCACTAGTTTATAATTACCAAGGTTGTCTCTTTTCTCCTTTTTGAACTAGGGAACAAAATTTTCTATCCTTCAGTCTTCTGGCACTAGTTCGTCAACATAAACATCAACGCCAAAAGCTCTGCAATCTCCTCCCTGGCTTCCCAGAGAATCCTAGGATAAATCACATCTGGCCCAGGGGACTTATCTATTTTCACACTTTCCAGGCTTGCTAACAGCTTATCCTTGTTAATGTCAGTCCCATCTAGTCTAGTAGCCTGTTTCTCAGTATTCTCCTCAACAACATTCTTTTTCCATTGTGAATACTGATGAAAAATATTCATTTAGTGCTTCCCCTATCTCCTTGGACTCCATGCACAACTTCCCACTACTATCCTTGATTGGTTGTAATCTTTCTCTTGTCATTCTTTTATTCCTGGTGTACTGATACAAAGATTTAGGATTTTCCTTGATCCTGCCTGCCAATGAATTCTCATGTCTCCTCCTAGCTCTTCTTAGCTCTCTCTTTAGATCTTCCTTGGCTAACTTGTAACACTCAAATGCCTAACTGAGCCTTCACGTCTTATCCTAGTATAAGTTTTTTTTCTTCCACTTGACAAGAGATTCAACTTCTTTCATAAACCCCAGCTCCCTTGCTTGACCACTTCCTCCCTACCTGATTGACACATACTTATCAAGGACACACAGTAGCTGTTCCTTGAATTTGCTCCACATTTCAACTGTGCCCATCCCCTGCACTTTTCCTTCTCCATTCTTTGCATCTTAAGTCTTGCCTAATCATATCATAATTGCCTTTCCCCCAGCAATAACTCTTGCCCTGCATTATATACCTATCCCTTTCCATCATAAAGTAAACATAACCAAATTGTGGTCACTATCACCAAAGTACTCACCGATCTCCAAATCTAATACCTGGCCAAGTTCATTACCTTGTATCAAATCTCATGTGGAATTGCCCGTTATTGGCTTGTCTACACACTGTGTCAGGAAACCATCCTGCACACATTGGACAAAAGGTGACCCATCTAAAGTACTTGAACTATAGTATCTCCAGTCAATATTTGGAAAGTTAAAGTCCCCCATAATAACAACACTGTTACTCTCACTCCTATCCAAAATTATCTTGCTATCCTTTCCTTTACATCTCTGGAACGATTCAGAAACCTATAGAAAGCTCCCAACAGGGTGACCTCTTCTTTCCTGTTTCTAATCTCAGCCCATATTGCCTCAGTAGACGAGTCCTCAAACATCCTTTCTGCTACCATAATACTGTCCTTGATTAACAATGCCACACCTCCCCCTCTTTTACCATCTTCTCTGTTCCTACTGAAACATCTAAATCCCGGGACCTGCAACAACCATTCCTGTCCCTGCTCTATCCATGATTCCGAAATGGCCACAACATCAAAGTGTCATCTGCTCATCAGACCACCTATACCTTCCCCCAAATCATTTATGTATATCACAAACAACAGTGATCCCAACACAGATGCCTGTGGAACACCACTGGTCACAGTTCTACATTATCAGACACTCCCTTCCTACTACTCTCTGTCTTCTGTTGCCAGCCAGTTCTCTATGCATCTAGCTAGTAGACGCCACGCGACTTCACTTTCTCCATCAGCCTACCATGGAGAACCTTATCAAATGCGTCACTGGAGTTCATGTATGACATCTACAGCCATTCCCTAGTCAATCAACTTTGCTACATCCTCAAAGAATTTTATTACGTTGGTAAGACATAACCTTCCCTGCTGATCACTGGTAAACCAGACTGCCTATCACTGATAAATCCATTTTCTTCCAAATGTAAATTGATCCTATCCCTCCAAATCTTCTCCAGCAGCTTCTCTACCACTGACGTCAGGCTCACTGGTCCATAATTATGTTCTATAGATGTCAGAGGTAGTTTCTTTACTCAGAGTGTACGAAGGGCGTTGCACACAATACCTGCAACTGTAATAGACCTGTCAACTTTAAAGGCATTTAAATGGCATTGGATAGGCATTTGGATGAGAATGGAATAGTGTAGGTTAAATGAGCTTCAGATTGGTTCCACAGGTCGGCGCAATATTGAGGGCCGGCGTAAAATTGTTCTATGATTTATGTTTTCTGCACCTGGATTATCCCTGCTACCCTTCTTAAACAAGGGGACAACATTAGCAATTTTCCAGTCCTCCGGGACCTCACCCATGTTCAAGTATACTGCTAAGGTATCTGTTAAGGCCCCAGCTATTTCCTCTCTCACTTTCCTCAATAACTCGGGATAGATCCCATCCAGACCTGAGGACTTGTTCACCCTAATGCCTTTTAGAATAACCAACATTTCCTCCCTCCTTATGCTGACTTGACCTAGAGTAATCAAACATCTAACCCTAACCTCAACATCCAGCAGGTCCGTCTCCTCGGTGAATGGCCAGAGATTTTTTCCCAGGGCAGAAATAGCTATCACGAGGGAGCATAAATTTAAGATGATTGGTAGAAATTTGAAGGGAGATGTCAGAGATAGATTCTTTACACAGTGACTGGTGGGTGTGTGGAATGCACTGCCAGCAGTAGTTGTAGAGTCATACACATTAGAGACAAAGTTAAAAATCACACAACACTTGGTTATAGTCCAACAGGTTTATTTAGAAGCACTACTTTTTGGAGCGCTGCTCCTTCATCATACCACCTGATGAAGGAGCAGCACTCCGAAAGCTAGTACTCCCAAATAAACGTGTTGGACTATAACCTGGTGTTATGTGATTTTTAACTTTGTCCCACCCTATCCAACATAGGTATCTCCAAATCATGACATTAGGGACAGTTAAGCGACTCTTGAAAGGCAAACGGAAGATAGGTTAGTCTGATCTTAGTGTTGGATAAAAGGTCGGCACAACATTGCGGGTCGAAGGGCCTGTTCTGTTCTATGTTCTACGTTCTATGTTCAAATGTCTCCCTTGATTTGTTCAATAGATTTAACATTCTCTTGCATGTTGGAATTGTAGGAATAAGGGAAGGTGATTGAGCCCTTGAGGCTGTTTAGATATTCAATTAGACTGTGGCGGTTTGTTTCTTTGCTCCATGCACTGTGGCAGGGTAGTCTTAATCAATAAAATTACATGTTAAATTGACTCAGGTATTCACGACTCATGCACTGTGTACATTACAATGACTGAGTAAGAAGTAACGAGGACTACTTGAATAAATATGTACAAATAAGAACTACTTACATCAATAGTCTGAACTCAAAAAAGGAAAAGCAAAAAGTTAGTTATAATAAGGATTGCTTTTTGACAGCGAGCCCAACGAAGCTGAATTCTTCAAGGAACTAGGAAAATCAAGTGATTTAATTAGCACTTCTGAAAATTCATCAAGGAATGAAGCAAATAGCTCAAATAGTTCATCAGGAAGACTCCTGCATTTAGGGTTAAATGAAATACAGTATTTACCTCCCAAAAGATGAGTTCTAAGTGAAACATATAAACATCAAAATCAGCAACTGAAACTCCACTGCAAAGCAGTGATTTGACAGAGAGAACTCTTGTCCACCCGTTTGTGTGGATGCCCCTTTGGATCTGGTGTCATATGTAAACATTTAAACAAAGATCGTTGAGAGAGAAAACAGCCAATGATGGACATCAGTCTGTTTGGATTAGTGGACACTATCCATGTAGTATTTATTGAAAGCATTTTATTAATAGCTTGCAGATTGTTTTTCTAATTAGATCTCATCCTTATATTCTAGATTAGATTACTTACAGTGTGGAAACAGGCCCTTCAGCCCAACAAGTCTACACCGACCAGCCGAAGCGCAACCCACCCATACCCCTACATTTACTCCTTTACCTAACACTACGGGCAATTTAGCATGGCCAATTCACCTGACCTGCACATCTTTGGACTGTGGGAGGAAACCGGAGCACCCGGAGGAAACCCACGCAGACACGGGGAGAATGTGCAAACTCCACACAGGCAGTCGCCTGAGTCGGGAATTGAACCCGGGTCTCTGGCGCTGTGAGGCAGCAGTGCTAACCACTGTGCCACCATGCCGCCCAAAAGCCACGGTGAACATTGACACAGCCCTGCTAACGACGGAAGCGCCTCACATGGTCAGTGCGGGGATTGAACCCACGACCTTGGCGTTATTAGCACCATGCTCTAACCATTCTAAGAACAGGCTACGCTCTGACATGAAATGGCCTGTATTTAGTTGAAGTTGGCTGCAGCTAAATTTTGGAGCACATTCTCAGATATAAATACAATCTGAGACTCGGAAGGTTTGCTCTCCAAGGAAATAGCTGTTTGTTCTGTTTGGTATAACAACAATAATCCTTTGTATTATAAGTGTATTCACTGTTGGCATTGTAGAAAAGCAGAGAGTAAGGAAATTACCAAGTAAAGGATGAATTTTGACAAAATATTCAGAAATTTACAAAGATTAGATTAGATTAGATTAGATTCCCTACAGTGTGGAAACAGGCCCTTTGGTCCAACCAGCCCACACCGACCCTTGGAAGAGTAACTCACCCAGACCCATTTCCCTCTGACTAACACACCTAACACTATGAGCAATTTAGCATGGCCAATTCACCTGACCTGCACATCTTTGAACTTGGTCATTCTTTTACCTTAATGAGAGCATTACCTTGATTTTTTAACATGTCGAATTTATATTACTATTCATACCACATTGCACTTGCACTTAAAAAAAAACTAACCTTGCAGTGATAGAAACATGCATTCTGTTCATTGAATGGTGTTCATCAGTACAAATTATAAGGATATCGGGAAATTAATAAATAGACTAAAATAGAGAAGCTTTCAATCCTCCTTTAAAACTATCACTCGGATAAAGGCCTCCTTAATATCGTGATTGATTTGTTTATCCTCCACATCCAGCACCTGAATATGATGGCTTCTTAAAATGGTTTAATACTTTAACTGTTGATACATAGGAACATCTTACAAATATCAGCACACCATGAGAACAAACATACTGACAGATAAGGTTAAAGAGGGAATTTCAATAGATTTTGAATTGCTTGTGTTTCAGCTTCCATTCATCTTTACCTTCCACTGTTAAGTAGAAATTTGGAGCAATGCCAAGTTTTTTTACCAAGTTGGCATTGACTCAGAGAAGTAAGTAACAATCGTAGCCATTTGAATTTGGCCTTGATTTAATTCAGTCTTCTCTGCTGTAGAAGGCTCTATTAGTTCAAAATTTTGTGTGGATTGAATGCATTTTTTTAACTTGCATGCAGTAGCACTCCTTTCTTCTTCAGATAACGTGGTACAAGCTAAGCTCTTATACGTGTTCTGTATTATTTTGGTCAGCTGTCCCTCACAAAAAGTAATCTACACATAAAAATCTTGTTTCCTGTCTTCCTTCTCCAATCCATTTTCCTATTATTACAACACTGGAGAAAAGTCAAATCTACCATAGTATTAACAGACCATGGGGTCACTTTATCATTAGGGAGAGATGACTAGTGATCCTTTATTCCGAGGCTCACCACATCTCAGGCAAGTAGAGAGGATGAGAAGAAAGATCCTTCATGCTAATCTTAGTTGGTGTCATGTTGCATTACAAACCAGCTGTCCAATCAACTGAGCTAACAGACTCCCACTATTATAAAGCATGGTGTATGAATACTACACTTGGCTATTTTCAGTTTGAACATGGTCAATTTTCGAATTCTCAACAATATAAGCTTCTTAACCCCAATATATTTCTAACCTTGCATGTTGTCTGTGGTTGAAATAGCTTAAGCTCATTTCATTCTAAAATTGCCAAGTTGATTTTTACAGTTTTTTTAATTGTAATAGTCCCTAAAACCTGGATAGAATTGTTCCAGAGGCTACATTCTAATATTTGGTGCTTATTCTGTAAATGAGCTTGGATACAGTTGATCAAAAATTAACTATCATTTGATTGTCATGGAATAACTTTCATCTGCTGTTGACTACTTCACAACAATAGTGGCACAGACTGAGGAGATGTACCATGCTGATTCACAAATGCTTCGATTGTTGTTCAGAAAGCTTTGGTGTCATAACGATCTTTGAGCAGGTTCATTCAGCCGAATCCTGGTTGTGGGATGAGAGAGATGATGGGTTATCTTCAGAGGAAAGGTCAGACATTTCAGCCAATATCTGTTGGAGTTCAGAAGAATGAAAAACCATCTTATCAAAACATCTTACAAAATACTGAGGTGGCTTGACAGGGTGAATACTGAAATGTTGACCTTTTGTGGGAAGGACTATAACTAGGAAACACAGTTTCAAAATAAGGGATCACCCATTTAAGATACAGATGAGTGGTTTGAGAGTTTTGGAACTTGCTTGCCAGAGAACAGCAGAGACAAAGTCACGAAATATTTTCATGGCAGAATAAAATAGATTCTTGACTAACAAGGGAGTTAGTGGTGAGCAGGAGCTGTTGGAAATGTGAAGTATTAGCTACAATCAGATCAGAAAAAAAGGATAAAGGGATTGAATGGTCTATTCCTGCTCGTAACTCATGTGTTCATATGATGCAGTCATGATATGCATTTCTCCCGACCTATCTCATAGTAGCTGTGAATACTTTTCCAGATTTTAAAAAATGGTTAGCTGTCTCACAGGATGTTTGCTATAGAAATTCAGGCGTATAGACTAATAGGAAATGTTAGAGCATGAGTATGACACTGATGAACAAAATAACCTGCTCACTGACACTCTGTTAGTTTCTACCAGGCCACTCGACACTGACCTCATTACAACCTGGAATCAAATATGGGTAAAAGAGTGAGCACAAGAACAGAGGTGGAAATTGCTGCCCAGACATCAAGGCTGCATTTGACCGAATATGGCATCATAAATCTCTCGTAAAACTGGAATCTGTGGAAATCAGTCGGACATTTTTTGTCTATCTGGAGTCATAATGAAAACAAGGAAGTGGTTGTGGGTGTTGGAGGTCAATCATCTCAATTACAGGACATCACTGTGGAGTAGTGTCCTAGGATCACTTATCTTCAGCTAGCTTCGCCAATGACCTTCCCTCCATCATAAGGTCAAAGTTGAAGATGTTTGCTGATGCTCACACAATATTCAGCACCATTCATGACTCTTCAGATACTGAAGGTGCTCTAGTCTAGAATATAGAAAAGTACAGCACAGAACAGGCTCTTTGGCCCATGATGTTGTGCCGAGACTTAATCCCAATGTAAAATATAGTAACTTAACCTACGCACCCCTGAACTGACTGCTATCCATGTGCATGTCCAGCAGTCGCTTAAATGTCCCCAATGACTTCACTTCCACCACAGCTGGCACCACCTTCCATGCATTCACAACTCTCTGTGTAAAGAACCTACCTCTGACGTCTCCTTTATACCTTCCTCCAAATATCTTCAAACTATGACTTCTCGTACCAGTCAATCCTGCCCTGGGGAAAAGTCTCTGGCTATTGACTCTAACTATTCCTCTCATTACTTTGTACACCTCGATCAGGTCTCCAGAGAGAAAAGTCAGAGCTTATTCAACCTTTCTTCATAAGACAATCCCTCCAGGCAGCATCCTGGTAAACCTTCTTTACACCCTCTCTAAAGCCTCTGTGTCTTTCCTATAGTAGGGTGACCAGAACTGGACACAATATTCCAAGTCTGGTCTCACTTGGGACTTGTAGAGCTGCAGCAAAACCTCGCGGCTCTTAAACTCGATACCCTTGTTAATGAAAGCCAAAACACCATATGCTTTCTTAACAACCTTATCCACTTGGGTGGCAACTTTGAGGGATCTATGTACTTGCACACCCAGATCCCTCTGTTCCTCCACACTGCCAAGAATCCTGTCTTTAATCCTGTATTCAGCATTCGAGATTGACCTTCCAAAATGCATCACTTCGCATTTATCCAGATTGAACCCCATCTGCCATTTCTCTGCATCCTGTCTATGTTGCACTGCAGCCTGTATACTATCGATGACACCTCCAACCTTTGTGTCATCTGCAAATTTACTGACCCACACCTCAACCTCCTCATCCAAGTCATTTATAAAAACTACAAACAGCAGAAGCCAACGAACAGAGCCCTGTGGGACTCCACTCAACACTGTCTTCCAGGCAGAATACTTTCCATTTACAACCACTCTCTGCCTTCTGTCAACCAGCCAATTCTGAATCCAGATAGCAAAATCTCCCTGCATCCCATACTTCCTGACTTTATGAATAAGTCTACCAAGGGGAACCCTATCAAATTAGATTAGATTAGATTACTTACGGTGTGGAAACGGACCCTTTGGCCCACCAAGTCCACACCGAGCCTCTGAAGAGCAACCCACCCATACCCATTCCCCTATCACTAAGGGCAATTTAGCATGGCCAATTCACCTAACCTGCACATTTTTGGACTGTGGGAGGAAACTGAAGCACCCGGAGGAAACCCACGCAGACACGGGGAGAATGTGCAAACTCCACACAGACAGTTGCCCGAGGCGAGAATTGAACCCGCGTCTCTGGCACTGTGAGGCAGCAGTGCTAACCACTGTGCCACTGTGCCGCCCATAAATGCCTTGCTGAAATCCACATACACCACATCCACTGCTTGACTATTGTCGACCTGTCTTGATATCTCCTCAAATAACTCAATAAGATTTGTGAGGCATGATCTGCCCCGCACAAAGCCACGATGACTGCCTTTAATCACACTTTGCTTTGCCGAATAGTCATAAATCCTATCCCTCAGAATTCTTTCCACAACTTTGCTGATCACAGACGTGAGACTGACTGGTCTATAATTGCCAGGGATTTTCCTATTACCCTTCTTGAAAAGTGGAACAACATTTGCCTCCTTCCAATCCTCCGGAACAACTCCTGTGGAGAGTGAGGAGGCAACGATCCTTGCCAGCGGCTTAGCAACTCCTTTCTCACTTCCCAGAGCAGCCTAGGATAAATCTGGTCTGGTCCTGGGGACTTATCAATCTTAATGTTTTCCAATGTTTCTAGCACATCATCTTCATCAATCTTGATCTGGTCAAGATTGTATCCCAGCTCCTCGAAGTTTTCATTTACAACAAGGAAGGTTTATCTATTCAGTCAGTATGGGTGGAAGTTAGGAACAGCAAGGGAACAGCCACCGCATTGGGGGTTTACAGCAGACCACCTAATAGCAGTAGAGAGATTGGAGATCTCATAGGCGGGCAGATTCTGGAAAAATGCAAAAGTTGCAGGGTTATTGTTATGGGTGATTTCAACTTGTCCAATATCAACTGAAACCTCCTAAGTGCAGATGGTTTGGATGGAGCCGTTTTTGTCCGGTGTGTTCAGGAGGGTTTCCTTAGTTAGTATGTAGACAGATCGACAAGGGGAGAGGCCATTTTGGAATTGGTGCTCGGCAACGAGCCAGGACAGGCGTCAGATCTCACATTGGGAGAGCACTTTGGTGAATGTGATCACAACTGCCTCACATTTAGCATAGTCTTGGAGAGTGAAAGGTGCAATTACCGAGGGAAGATATTTAATTGGGGAAAAGAAAATTATGGACGCTATCAGACAGGAGTTGGGAAGTACAGACTGGGAGCAATTGTTCCACAGAAAGGGCATGCAGACATGTGGAGACTATTAAAGGAGCAGTTGTTGAGAGTGATGCACAAATCTGTTCCTCTGAGACGGTAAGAAGGGGTAAGATTAAGGAACCTTGGATGATGAGAACAGAGGAACTTCTTGTCAAAAGGAAGAAGGCAGCTTACATAAGGTGGAGGAAGCAAGAATCTACCACAGCTTTAGAGGATTACAGACGTGCTAGAAAGGAGTTCAGAAATGGACTGAGGAGAGCCAGGAGAGGGCACAAAAATGGCTTGGCAAGAAGGATTAGGGAGAACCCAAAAGCGTTTTACTCATACGTGAAGAATAAGACAATGATCGGGGAGAAGGTAGGGCCGATCAGGGATAGCGGAGGGAACTTGTGCATGGAGTCTGAGCAGATAGGGGAAGCCCTGAATGAGTTTTTTTGCTTCGGTTTTCACCAAGGCAAGGTAACTTGTTGTAAATGAAAACTTAGAGGAGCTGGGAGTCTATCTGCAGAAATATTTGAAAAATATCCAGGCTTGATCTGACAATGGCAGGTAACATTCACGACACACAAGTGCTAGGCAATAATCATCTCAAACCAGACAGCATGTAACCATCTCCCCATTCAAAAGCATTTACCTTGCTGAAACCCCAATGTCAACTTCTGGGGCTGGTCATTAATGAGAAACTGAACTGAACTAACCATGTAAATGAAACGGATTCAAGAGCAGATCAGAGACAGGTAATTTTAGAGTCGTAGAGTCATAGAGATGTACAGCATAGAAACAGACCCTTTGGTCCAACTCGTCCATGCTGACCAGCTATCCTAAATAAATCTACTCCAATTTGCCATCATTTGGCCCTTATCTCTCTAAACCCTCTATTCATATACCCATAGATGTTGTAACTTCGCTGTTTATCTTTTCTTAGACAAACTCCAATATCCAGAAATACTTGAAATCAAGCAGCACAGACAGTCAAAAGTGAAAATTCACTGCTGAGTCAGACAGCAGTGCAGATTTTATTTTTCTCCATTTGATTCACTTCCCATGTGATCAGTACCTTTGTCTGTCTTTCTCCTTTTTAAAGTGCTGTTGTTTTAATCTTTTTTCCTCCGAGCTTCCAAAACAATGCAACAGCTTATAAAACAGCCATTAATGATCCGACAATTCGAGGACATCAGCTCCTACACTGAAACACCTCAAAAAAGGAGCAGCTTTTACAACCACATTTTTTTTCCCATCCTCCATCTTAGATTGTTGCAGTGAGGAACTCACCTCCTATCTCTCCAATGGCTGTTAACTACCTACAAGGCACAAGTCGGGAGTGTAATGGAACAACCTCTTCTGGATTAATACATCTCCAATATGGCCCTATTACAGTAGGCTGTATGTCACATTCTGTTACAGTCACACACTTCGACAGATTCTGTGAAATGGTAAGCATGTAATATAAAGTGGGTGTTAAAATGCCAAGTGGTTGAGGGGAGTAATGTGCCAGGTGGGTAAGGTCAGTAGCTTGCCAAGTAAGTAAGTGAGTGCTTAGAGGAGCAGGGGGTCTGGATTCCACAGTGTCTTCTTTACCAGATGGGAGTGAGCTTACTGAGTCTGGACAGGCAGAGCGGTAATCTGGTGAGGAAGAAAGGATTGTATCCGTCTGGGTGAGATTAGGCCTGAGCAGCTGGGAGAAGCCCTTCCTGAAGAAGGGCTTATGCCCGAAACGTCGATTCTCCTGCTCCTCGGATGCTGCCTGGCCTGCTGTGCTTTTCCAGCACCACACTTTTCAACCCATCAGCTGGGAGAAGGTCAGATCTGAGGGAGCAGGGATTTTAGTAGAGTTGTGTCTGGGAGGGGGAAGGCAGAGCCAAGGAGAGATCATGTCCAGGACTTGCTGGCAGTGGGATTCTCAGCCTGAAATGGGATTTTGGTCCCAGGGAACATTGCTTCCATTCAGGTCAGAGGTGTTAGATTCAACAGCTCGGAGGGGTTCTTACATTGAGCCATATTGAACAAGTGGGAATGGGGTTGGGTCTGCAGGTTGGTCAGCACAATGGAGTGGAGCACCAGTTTGGGTCTGGGGAATTGCCAGTTCCAGTCAGGGGCTGAATTGTCATTCTGGGTGCCTGATCGACCCTGGGTGATGTTGTTGGTGCTGGGTGGGACAGACCAGCAGAATGGATTTTGTTAGTCCCTGATCAGGTTAAGAGGGAGGGCCCTCATATTAAGGGTGGATGTCAGCTCAGACAGAGTTGGACAGTGTAGTCCAAATGGGTCAGTGGAGTAAGTGGTCTGGTTGTGCTCATTGTCGAGGTCTGGGAAGTGTAACGGATCAAGAGAGGTATGCTTTAGAGAGGCTTCAGTGGTGATTCATTCAGGGGGGTCAGTTTAGTAGTCTCCAGGAAATTAGAATCAGACCTTAATCCTCTAGCATTTATGAATAACCATGGAAGTTAAAGGAGTCAGAATCCTTCACACCATCCATTCGCCCCATCAAATCTACACCAGCCCTCTGAAGAGGATTCCATCCCAGCCTACCAACTCCACCCCGCAACTCTGTCCTTGTAACCCTGCGTTTCCCACCTAACCTGCACATCTTTGGACTGTGGGAGGAAACAGGAGCACACACAGATGAAACCCACAGCGAGAATGTACAAACTCCATACAGCCAGTCACCTGAGACTGGAATCGAACCCAGGACTCTGATGCTGTGAGGCAGCATTCCTGACCAATGAGCCACTGTGCTGCCCTCTGATTTTAATAGACTCATTTAGAGTGTACCAGACACAGGGACTCGCCAATCAGAAAATTCTATTTCCCTGGCAATTCTCACAGAATGTAATACGGCAGTTGATTCTGCATGGTCCTGACATATAATTCCAGCCTGCGCTGCCCCACAACTCTCTGGCCATCGGAATATCTGGGTCATTAACTACCCTCTATATCCGCCAGCAGAATGATTGCCATGACTACTGTGTTCTATGTCAGATCAGAGGGAATAATCAGGAGATGGCTTTTCCCAGTGTCAGGCAAGTAGTAGTTACCATCTGGCATTTATGTCATCACTTTATGCAAATCAAATAGACTCTGTTTCAAAAATTCACAGCTCAGAATAAACGCAGCACCAAAGTGAATTGGCACCAATACATGTCCTTTGTTGAAGATCCACGTGACAGGTGTTACACGTCCCAGACGTTTATTGTGGTCTGAACAGCTACTGACTAACGTTATTCCTTTAATTAGCACAAACAGCATAGAAACATCCATGACATTCAAGCAACAAACATCACTGCTGAATAAGTTAAGCAAGTGCATCATTGATATTGCACAATTCATTTAACATTGCCAAGCCTTATAATCTGCCTTCAGTTCCTTGTACAAAAAAAGAATCAGATACCAAACAAATGAGTAAAAACAATGTTTTAACTGAAAGAATAATCAGCATGACAAGTTGTAAATTCAAATACGTTGAGAGCAAAATAGTAATTTAATTGCAGACCTTGCTGGATGACCTAACCATTCTTTTTTTTCCTTTTTACCAGCAGTGACTGGCATGTTATTAGCTCTTTCTGAAATTTATGTGGCAGGTTATATTGTGATGTAGGGCTTCATACAAAGTCACAGAACACAGCAAAATGGATGACGCTTGAGGTGTATTTAAATGATGAGAGCCATGGTGAGCACTGGTTGTTTGCACTGTAGTTCTTCATGCATCAGGTTAGACAATTAGTTATGACCTCTTTGGCCTCCTTTAGCCAGCTTGAGAGCTATACTGAGGCAGGACACCCTGCTTAGGGAAATGATTTTTTTTAAAATGTAGTACTTGGTGAAACTTACAAGACTCAAAAGCATTCTGTATTGTACAATTTTCATGCAAAGCCGTGTATTATGGATTCACTATCCATCATCTGGACCACCAGTTCTGTATGGCTGCAGCAAGTATTAAACAAAAGGCAGGCCGAATTCAACAGCAGGTTCCAATTACCCAACTTTTACATCCAAGGACAAAAACATTAAAACTACAGACATGTCATGTTCTACTGCATATGCAAAAGACACATCAACCAGACATGGGTCTCATACTGCTGTTCCTTTCTGATTGCTGAGCCAAAATACTGGACTGGTTCCTTGACTTACACATTAATAGAAGCAACATCAAGTATCCACCAGCACCACCTTCCCATGGTACCCAAACCCCATGCAATAAGTGAGAGCTTGCCAACTTTGGCACATCTGAGAGAAGACTATGTTTCATTTACTAGAAAAGTAGAATAAAACTACTGCAATAATGTGATTAGTCATGACAGATTTATTGTGACCACATCATCATTAAAAGCCCCTTGAATACCTGGATGAAAATGGTTGGTCTTCAGCTGGCATTCCTGTAATTTGCCCTGGATGTGCAGGACCAGGTAAATTGGCACTGTGCCTTCGGGGCCAGGGATCTGGAGCTCTTGATGGACAGGGTGTTGCTGCCACAGGACTATCTCCTCCTCTAGGACTAGCAGTAGAAGTCACAACATCAGATCACGCCAGCCTTGGTCTAAGGATGCCAATTGGGTTAAAACTGTCTCAACCATCCAGAGAAATGCCCAGCACTGTAAGTAAAAAGTTTATTACATTTTCGGTTCTATCAGTGTAAGCACCATCATCTTCTCTGCAATACATCCAATTAAATTTAACTCTGGTACTTTATCCACCTCTTACTAAGGCTCATGTACTTAGCAAGTTTACCCCACACTTGCTGGCACCCACCCCAACTGGCACCCACCCCAACCCCCAACATTACCAACCGTACATGCCCTCAGAGCAGCATACTCACTGACTCACTCAGGACACCTCTCTGCCTGCACCAAAATTAACATCCATTCTACCAAACTTATCTCCCTTAATACCTGCTTTGCTCTCATTCTGAGGAGGAAAACAGCCTCCAGGAGCAGAAAGACTCAAGGTGGGTTTCCTAACATTCAGCTTCTCACCCCTTTTGTGGACAGCATGCTGACCCTGACTGTCCTCAGGTAGCTGACCGACTGTGTCCAAGCATGCATGCAGTCTGGTCAGTCTAAAAGATGGGTATGTAACTGTGAGCATACAGTGTCCTTGCTGCAATGAAATGATGATGGTTGCCAGTGCAGCCCAAGCTGCAGCACTGAAGTATAGAAGCATTCTTTGAGTGGGTCAGAGATGTACCATGGGGTTCTTAGTTTGGATGACAACATCTGTGGGTGTGGGATACATGTGGGCAGTACCCATGGAGTGGGCCCTAGGATGTTGGTCCCCAGAGTCTAATATGGACGTCCTTTGGAGCTACAGATAAGCTGAATTTGCCAGGCACCTGCTCTGGTTTCCATGGTGAGCTTTCTCAGCAACTATCTTGCTTGACAACTTTGTTAAGATACAAAGCTGAATATTAAGGATGTGAAGTGCACCGTCAATAAGCTGTTAAGGAGTGATAATCCCCCTTAACTGGCAACTCACTGCTGCTACACAAGAAGCCTTCCATGCCACTGGAGAAACGCAGAAAGGATGGTGCAAAATGCCTCCAACAGTCTTACCAGTCCTCTTGTCCAACTTTATCACAAATGCTGCCGTAGCCCACATCACTCAGACCCCTCAAGATTTTCATCCAACAAGTCCAAATGTTCCTTTTTATAATATATTGGAATAGCTTCTAGTTGCTGGTATTAGCCATTTTTGTGCTTTTCATAGAAGCTTTATAGCAGAGAAAGAGACCGTTCAACTCATTGTGTTCATGTTGGCTATCCTGTGGAACGCGTCACATTGTTCTATTCCCCTGCTCTCTCCTCACATTACTGCATACTCATCTTTTTTCAGGTTGTTAGAAATTTAGAAAAAGCAGGAAAATTTGCAGCATAGAAGGAGGTCACTCTGCCCAGCATCTCTGTACCTATTGAAAAGTAGATTTGCCAGCCTCATGCTATTTTTCAGCTTGGTATATCTCCATTGAGTTTTTTGGACTTCAGGTGCTTGTGCAGACACATCATAAATCAATTGGGGGGTTCTGATCTCGACCATCATGCAGTAAATTCCAGATCCCTATCACCCCATTGTTGAGTAACATTTTCCACATTTTCCCTCCAATTCTTAAATCAATCCTAAATCAATGTTCATGCTCCATTATCACTCCGCTGTAGGAAATTGGTCCTACGAAACTGTGCACCTCAATCAAATGTCCCTCTCACTCTATCCCTTCCTAAGAAAATGAGCCTGCAAATCCAAACCTTCCTCATACCTGTATTCTGTCATTTTCCTGACTTCGCAACATTCATGTCAATATCCTCTCGTGCAATTTCATCTTTTCCGTGGTGAGATAGCCAGAACTGCAGCTGTGCACAAGTTGTATCTTCACGTCTGTTTAAAATGTCTCGCTGCACCTATATTCTAAGTCTTTGCTAATAAAGGAAAGGATTTGTATGCCTTCTCAACCACCTTAAATGTCTGGCTACCTTCAAATAGCTGTGGGCGTGCACCCCAATTTTACTTCCTCGACACCTCTCAATATCTTCCCATTTGTTTTTTATATTCCTTTTCTTTCTTTGACCTCTTTGAATGGATCGGCTCACATTTCTCTGGCTTCAATCCCATGTACCATTCTTCTGCCGATCTGACAAGGCTATTGATGGCATAGAGTCATATAGCCTGGAACCAGACCCTTCGGTCCAACTCATCTATTACAAACAAGTTTCCCAAACTACATTAGTCCCATTTGCCTGCATTTGGCCCATATCCTTCTAAACCTTTCCTATTCATGTAACTATCCAAATGTCTTTTGAATGTTGTAATTGTACCCATCTCTACCACTTCCTCTGGTAGCTCATTCCATACATGCACCACTCTCTGCGTGAAAATGTTATCCCTCAGGTCCCTTATAATTCTTTCCGCTCTCACTTTAAAACTCTGCCCTCTAGTTTTGAATTCCTCTGTCCTCTAGGTCAGGGCACAGATCAAAGCATAATCATGTACATTGGAGTGAAGAGGTGTAATGGAACCCAGAGCATTTTCTAATAATTTAAGGTTATGACAGAAAATCCAGTGAACTTCCAAAGATGTATAGCTCCTGCTCAGATTCAGAAACAGGAATATCATACTAAAGTATTCATTTTTAACATTTTAATTATCATCTTGCAGTTAATACACAAAAGGTTATGATTGACTTGTGGGAATTGATATCACCTTCAAAATTGTTGCTGTGTGAGGCACAATTCTGTTAGCAGCCAAAGTGAGAGAGGCAGTAATGATAAGAAAAGAGCAACAAATCTCTCTGTCAAATCAAAATTGCTGCAGGGTGAAATCAAATGAGAGTGCTCATGTCCGTTTGTGCTTGTTTCCGTTAGGCGAGGAGACTAGGACCCGTGGACACAGCCTTAGAATTAGAGGGGGTCAATTCAGAACAGAAATGCGGAGACATTTCTTCAGCCAGAGAGTGGTGGGCCGATGGAATTCATTGCTGCGGAGGTTGGGACGCTAAATGTCTTCAAGGCAGAGATTGATAAATTCTTGATGTCACAAGGAATTAAAGGCTACGGGGAGAATACGGGTAAGTGGAGTTGAAATGCCCATCAGCCATGATTGAATAGCGGACTCGATGGGCCGAATGGCCTTACCTCCACTCCTATGTTTTATGGTCTTATGGTCTTATGGTCTTATGTCCTCAAATCAGGAGGTGGACTAATTAACAGGTTAGAGCGGACACTCAAATTGGACTTGACCTATATTGTTGCAGAGGCACTTTGCCAGTGGGCTATGTTTATCTTTCAAAGCTGACACAGGCATTGAGAGAAGCTGTAGGGACAACATGGTTGTCTTTACTTAAAAGTAAGTCAATACAAAACATTTTCCTAGCTTGTGGCACTATGGTGACAGAAACAGTAATCCTAAATTACTGGATGTGCCACAAGAGAAATTGTAAGTGTAAAGGGAAGTGGTGTGTAATGTTAATGTCACTATACTATAGCCCAGAGGCCCTAGCTAATGTGTGGGGATCTCAGTACAAATCCCATCATGGCAGTTGGTGAAATTTAAATTCAGTTAGCTAAAGCCAGCCTCAGTAATAGTGCTATGAAACTACCATTGATTTCATTAAAAGCCCATCTGGATCACTGATACCCTTTAGGAAAGGAAATCTGATGTCCTTACCTGGTCTACATGTGCCTACATGTGACTTCATACCTATAGCAACATGATTGACAATTAACTGCCTCTGAAATGGCCAAGCATGATATTTAGCTAAAGGATAATGAGAAATGAGTAACAAATAACATTCATACACCCTGGAAACATAAAGAAAGGTGCACCATGCCAAGAGAAACATACTTAGCACCGCTCACAAATCAAGTACTGCTACATGCACCTCTCTCATGCCTTTTGCAGATCTGTGCATTCACAAAGACATTTATACCACATCAGTGAGGCATAACTAGATATGATCATTCTTTTCACCTTTTGGCTCCTTCTAAGTATGGCACATGTGGGTCTGCTAGTTTGTTTCAGAAGAAGGTCACAGATATAATATGCAGTCACAGAAGCACAATCAATTATTTTGTCATCCCCAAAGTGGTGATACAGCTGTCCCTGTAGACTCGCTGGCTTTCTCTGTTTCCAGCTGATTATTACTTGTTTTATCACTAGGAAATATTGGCATTCAGAGAGTCCTTGTATATGCTTCACAGAGTGTTAACATGCAGGTAGTAGGACATTGGAAAGCAAATGCAAGCCTTTATTGCAAAAAATAAAATTAGAGTGAAGAAGTCTGACTGCAACTGTACAGGGACATGGGGAACCGAGAGATTTACATGCATTTTTGGCATCCTTATTTAAGGAAAGATATACTAGCTTTCAGAGACTTGTAATAAAGGTTTACAGACTGAGTAGATTAGTCTTTTACAGACAAGAAATATTTGACAGAGAGAAAGAAATTCCATAGCCTCATTGAAGTGGAGGTTTCCCAACAAAGTTCTGGTAAGTGTTTTGTAATTTAGGTCCAGATCTATTGGGTTTGATCTCTCTTCACTTCCCACTCTCCAGTGGGACTATCTGTTCTTTCCAGTTTAGCAGTTGGACATACCATTGCTCTGCCATTCTCACGTTCTGATCATTTAATATCAGCACCCTTTCACCCCAGCACTCCACCCTGCCACCTCCCCCACCACTATTGTATGAATGCTGCCCCCCCCCCCCCCCCCACTTCAGTTTTGATGAAGAGTCATCTAGACTCAAAATATTAGCTTGTTCTTTCTTCATGGAAGCTGCCTGACCCATTGTGATCTCCAAAACTTGTTCCATATTCAACACAGATTCCAGCATCTGCAGTAATTTGTCCCTCTAGTGTTTATGGTTTTTTTGAGTTGTCGCCTAAGATTTCAACCTACAAGGGCAGACATTTCCTCTGCCCATTGCAGTCACACCACCTTTCAACCTTTCTGGGCCATTCTAGTTCTTCCCATGAATTCTACTGACTGCATTTGTGACCAGCCTGTATTACTTACATTTATTGAGAGCTGTTGCAGCACCCACTGTGCCTTCAAATAATGCCTACTGTGGAGATGTCAACAGAATTTTGGGTAGTGCTGCTGGAAGTTTTGGGTATCAGCCAGTTTTGTTTTAACCGGCACCTTATGAACTGGTACACTCGATAAAGGGGCAAAAATGATAAACATGGAATGCCCGATGTTTACTGTATTATTGCGATCTCCGTGATGTCTGAATCGTCAGTTGAGGGTGCACGTAAGAAGGCTCTCTGCTGGTATGTTTTACTTAAGGCAAAGTTGCATTATTATTTAAATGATTTATGCTGTAACTAGAGTATAACAGTGATGTGTATACTCCTTGCATTATGTTTCCATTACTTAGTATGTGTTTTACATTGACTATGTGGACTGATTGATCCAGCGGCTCACCTCGTGGTCCCATAGGTTCCGGTTAATATTAAGTTGGCTGTAGTTCCACCCCAGGACCTGGTGACCAAGGAAGAAGTTCAGAATGAAGCAAAATAAGTTGAATATCAACCTGCAAATCCTTCCAATGGACATGTGCCGAGTCGATGCATGGTAGAAATTCCTGATCAGCCATGTAATGAAAATTGAAGTCTTCACCATTGGTATCCACTAGCCCAGATGACAATGTGCATGTTGCTATAGTGAATTGGATTCTCTAAGTGAACGATAACATGCCTCCAAAATGGAATAGTTGGAGAAGGCCTCATGCCCCTATTTTGAGAATATAGTGTGGATTATGTGAAAGGTGCAGTGTGGGACAGGCCTCTATTGCACCCCTGTAGTCTTCAGTTGCCTACTTCTACAATCCAAATAACTTGTCTGCACAGATTGGGATGCCACCTCTAGCAGGAGGAGCAATGTTGGGGTAAAGGAGCATGTTGAGGTGGAAGTTCTGTCCCCCCACACAACCGCTGGATAGGGTGTATGGACATCGTCAATGTTTTTCCTTTCTTGGGTGGGTTAAATCTCAGCGCTGTCATTTGAACTAAGCTTGTGGAAGGGCTGAGACCATCTTGTAATGCTCAGCTTTGCATTGTTGCAACATTATTGTACTTGATGCAACATTCGATTTTCATATGACTGCAAAAAAGCTGATTCTTCTGCTGGCTCGGTTCCAATATTAAAAATGATACTGACATTTAAATGATAAGCATTTACGTATTCAGGCTTTAAGCTGGTTTTGCTTGAAGAGATGGTGGTGTAGAGCAGAATTAGATCTTGGAGTTGCCAGCTGTGCAAGTCTGAAGTTGGCACTGTTGCCAAACTGACATGTAAACTATAATTGAGATATTTACAAATGAATTCAGATGCTTGAATCTAATGTTTAATTCTATGAGCTGTACTGAAAGCAACTGTATGATCACAGCTCACCTATTTCGTGCCCTTTTAGTCAATTGTGGATAAATATACATCATTTCCATTGTTTTAAGAAGTAAATTCCACTTTATCCATTTTTGTTTTGCAGAGACAATTATAAAATTGCAAACAGTTTCTTCCAAAGGTACTTGGAAATAGCAATCATACAAAACTCACAAATATAAAATATGCATGTGCTGGAAATCTGAAATAAATGAAACTGGAAGTGCTACAGCAATTCAGCAGGTCTGGCAGCATCTGTGGAGAGAAAAATGTTAGCTCTGCTACAAGTCTGATATGACTTTTCGTCGAAAGATGATATGACTTTTCTTCTTCCAAGTTGATGAGTTGCTGAGCATTTAAAGACATTTGTTCAAAAGGTTTGCATTACAGTTTAGCTTGAAACCTGATGAACTTCCTTTCTCCAGTCACCATCCATCACTTTGCAACAGACAATGACCACGTACAGTTGGCAGTTTTGCCACGTGGCGAAAGTGAAGGCTGCAGATGCTGGAGATTAGAGTCGAGAGTGTGGTGCTGGAAAAGCACAGCAGGTCAGGCAGGATCCAAGGAGCAGGAAAATTGACGTTTCGGGCAAAAGCCCTTCATCAGGAATGAGGCTGGGAGCCTCGGGGGTGCAGAGATAAATGGGAGGCGGGTGGGGCTGGGGGGTCAAGGTATCTGAGAGTGCGATAGGTGGATGGAGATGAGGGTAAAGGTGATAGGTCAGAGGGAAGGGTGAAGCGGATAGATGGAAAGGAAGATGGACAAGTTGGATAGGTCATGAGGGTGGATTTTGCCACGTGTGTAGGCTGTAAGCTAAGCATCTTGTGAACACTGACAATTTGAAGTCTACATGGTTTCCATGTGTGTAGCTGCATTGCAGCATTGAACATGACAGGGTTGACATTTTTTGGTGGACTTGGTGTCTCTGTGTAATTTCATACAGTACCCCTCTCACAGAACGTACTCACTCCCATCAGCACAGCTCCTTTTGTAGCTTCTAGAGTAGGTTCACAACTCACAATGGCTAGGGGACATTATTAAATGCTGCCAACCAATAAACATTGATCAGAAGCATCACTGCTGTTACTTCCAAAGAATCTGTCACACTGTCAGTGCCGACCCATTACAGCTGCACCTTGCAAGCTGTTAACAATTTAAAACTGCAAATTGTTGTTGGTGTTGTTAGTTGACTTTCACAAGCTTTATGCAACATCCCTCTTTTCTTTACAACATTAATTTGTTTATTGTGCACAAGTTAACACTTCGGTTAGAACAGTGAACTGAGGAACATTGTCGAAATGAGCCGCTAAATGTCACTAACTGTGGTTATAGCCTTCAATTTCAGATTGTGCATTCTGAAGCCAAAGAAACATAACAAATTAGAAATAACAATTTAATCAAAAATCACTGTTGATTTAGAAGGCTGCTGGAGATTTTAGATGATGTTCATTTTATTATGGAACACTGATATGTTCCATCTTTGCCATCTACTAATTCAGTTTCCTGCTGCTAGCTAATGTTGTTTAACTTCAAATTCAGTATTAAATTCAGCAATTTATCCATGGTTAAAGCTGAGTAACCAGCTGTTAGACAATAAATTAATTTTGATGATTTTGTTATCTATGCAAAAGGGCCTTGGAAAAGAGATAACAATTTTTTAGGTTCTCCTGTGGAAATAAATAGGGCTTGTTATGATTTTTCTCACTGTACATTGGCAGCTTTAAGCCAACTTATCAATAAGCAAGTATCGTCTGAGATATTAATTCTGAAAGAGTTAATGTTGAAGTTAGGTTTTGCCCCACACAATCTGACGAGACACAGTGTTTTAGCAAACGGGGGGGGGGCAGTATTTTCTTCCTCCTGGTGTGACTTAATCAATAGTGAGAAAGGTAGGAAAACATGTTGAGAATGCTAACATTTTGATGGTTGACAATGACTTTACCTTTCTTTCCCTTCAAGACACAAATGGTCACTTCAGACTTTTACCATTGAGCAGAAATGTTCTTATATCCATGCATTCACATATCATTTAAACATCAAACCACCTTATTTGTCCATCGTTTCCAATTCTCCTCTCCTCCACCAAGAAAATTAAAATTAATGGTGCAAATTCATGACATGTAAATCAGAATGGGAATGTGGCTGCTACTTACCGAATAGCTATCCCAGCCACCATCCAACTGCTACACAGCAATGTCCCTGCTTACTACATGGCCACCTTCTTTCTCAACCCTTTAACCATTCAAATTGCACTATATGGTGCCAAACTCGAGGACTCTTTTTGACTCTTTAATCCTTGGTAAACCTTTCAAAGATTCAGAATATTAAGTGACCCTGAAGTGCTTGGCCATTCTCTGGGAGAGCATTCCCTGGCCATTGCTTGGCCATTCTCTGTAAGAGGAAGTGCAACTTTTCTCAGTAAATAACCATGCTATGAGAAAGGGTAGTCATTTGAGCTGCCCATTGTACATCTTCCAGCTTGAGTGGAAATTGATATATAGAATGAAATAATCCCTCCAGAGATGTATGCCTTAGGAGTTATGTAGAACTATCAATGATTCCTCACATTCACTGACAAGGTGGGTGTAAATTTGGAATAATGTATGTATGCCAGGCTCTAGTACAATCACTGTACATTGTATCTATTCTTATTGTTGCCCACTCTAAAATGCAACACCTTGCCTGTAGAACCAATGTCAGTTCAAGGATCCCTGACATCTGAGGCTACCTTCAGTCAAGGAGTTGCTTGGTTGTGAGAGGTGAGCAATTCTTGGTGGTTCCATTCATTCTGGAATGGCTGAAGAGGCTGTTCAGTTAACCTGGTCTGACAGCGAAAGTTATATTACAGCAGGCATTTTAAGAGTGCAAGAGACAATCTATTTAATAAAATGTAAGGTTAGGCAAAATAATGTTTGACTAATGTCACTTATGTGCCCTCAATAAGTTTTATTCTTCCTCTGCCTTGCACTATGTTTAGATGAAATCCCAATTCTGCAGCTATAGAGGACTGATCCTGCTCTGTGGCACTGTCCTCATTCTATGACTGAATAAAAAAAAGCTTCCCTTATCCCAACTTTCTGTCTTCGAACAGTTAAAAGGATTTCAGGGAGCTAGGGTGGAAGTTGAGAGCTAGAACAAACAGAGTTGTTATCTCTGGATTGTTACCCGTGCCACCTGGTAGTGAGGTAAGGAATAGGGAGAGATATCGGCCGAACACGTGGCTGCAAGGATGGTGCAGGAGGGAGGGTTTCAGGTTCTTGGATAATTGGGGCTCATTCTGGGGAAGGTGGGACTTGTACAAACAGGATGGTCTTCACTTGAACCAGAGGAATACTAATATCCTGGGTGGGAAATTTGCTATTCGGGTGGGTTTAAACTAACTCAGCAAGGGGATGGGAACCGGAGGTGTGGTTGCAGTACACAGGAGGATGAGAGTAGAAAGGACAGGGACAGGATTTCAGGGTCACGGGAATGTGTTGGCAGATAGTGAAGTGGTTTGAAGTGTGTCTACTTCAACGCCAGAAGTATCTAAAATAATAGGTGGGCTTGCAGCATGGATAGATGCCTGGGACTTCGATGTTGTGGCCATTTCGGAGACATGGATAGAGCAGGGTGAGGAATGGATATTGCAGGTTCCAGGGTTTAGATCTTTCATTAAGAACAGGCAAGGTGGTAAAAGAGGGGGAGGCGTGGCCTTGTTAGTCAAGGATAGTATAACGGTGACTGAGAGAACTTTTGATGAGGATTCGTCTACTGGGGTAGTGTGGGCTGAGGTTAGAAACAGGAGAGGAGAGGTCACACTGCTTGGAGTTTTTTATAGGTCTCCGCAGAGTTCCAGGGAGGAGGAAGAGAGGATTAGCAAAATTATTCTAGGTAGGAGTGAAAGGAACAGGGTGGTCATTATGGGGGACTTTAACTTCCCCAACATTGACTGGAAATACTATAACTCTAGTACGTCAAATGGATCAGTTTTTGTCCAATGTGTACACGAGGGTTTCCTGACACAGTATGTTGAAGGGCCGACAAGAGGGCGGGCCACATTGGATCTGGTGCTTAGTAATGAACGAGGCCAGGTGTTTGATTTAGTTGTCAGTGAGCACTTTGGAGAGAGTGACCATAATCCAGTTACATTTAGTTTAGCAATGGAAAGGGATGGGTACATGCCACAGGTCAAGACTTATTGATGGGGCAAGTGCAATTATAATGCAGGAATTATAAGGCAGGAATTAGGATACATAGAATGGGGCAGCAAAATGCAGAGGTTGGAAATGTGGAGCTGGTTTAAGGAACAGATATTGCATGTCCTTGATAGGTATGTCCCTGTCAGGCAGGGAGGAAGTAATAAGGTAAGGGAACCATGATTTACAACAGAAATTGCATCTCATGTTATGAAGAAGAAGGCGGCTTATGTGTTGATGAGGCAGATGGGGAGATGGAGAGTTACAGATCAGCTAGGAAGGATTTAAAGAGAGAGTTAAGAAGAACAAAGAGAGGACACATGCAGTCTTTAGCAAATTGAATAAAGAGAACCCTAAAGCTTTCTATAGGTATGTGAGAAATAAAAGTATGATTAGGGTAGGAATAGGGCCAAACAATGACAGAAGTGGGAAGTTGAGTGTGGACCCTTGGAGATTGGAGAGGTGCTAAACAAACATTTCTCATCTGTTTTCACTCAGGAAAAGGAGAATATTGTAGAGGAGAAGAATGAGGTATGAGATATTAGACTAGAAAGGATCGAGGTTAGTTATGAACACGTGTTATCAATTGTAGAAGGAGTGAAAGTAGACAAGCCCCTGGGCCGGATGGGATTTATCCGAGGATTCTCTGGGAAACTAGGGAGGAGATAGCAGAGCCTTTGGCTCTGATATTTGAGTCGTTATTGTCTACAGGTTTGGTACCAGAAAACGGGAGGATTGCACATGTTGTGCCCTCGTTCAAGAAGGGCAGTAGAGATGACCCAGGTAACTATAGACCAGTGAGCCTTACTTCTGTTGTAGGAAAGGTTTTGGAAAGGATTATAAGAGATAAGATTTATACTCATCTAGCAAACAACAATTTGATTTCAGATAGTCAACATGGTTTCGTCAAGGGCAGGTTGTGTCTCACAAATCTCATTGAGTTTTTTGAGAGGTGACCAAGCATGTAGATGAGGGTAGAGCAGTTGATGTGGTATACATGGACTTCAGTAAAGCCTTTGATAAGGTTCCACATGGTCGGCTGTTGTAGAAAATGCAGAGATGTGGAATTGAGGGTGAGTTAGCAGTTTGGGTTAGAAACTGGCTTTCTCAAAGAAGGTAGCGAGTGGTGGTTGATGGAAAATATTCAGCCTGGAGTCCGGTTACTAGTGGTGTGCCACAAGGATTTGTTTTGCGACCACTGCTGCTTTTTATTTTTATAAATGACTTAGACGCAGGCATAGGTGGATGGATTAGTAAATTTGCAGACGACACTAAAGTCGGTGGAGTAGTGGACAGTGTGGAAGAGTGTTACAAGTTGCAGGAGGACTTGGATAAACTGCAGAATTGGGCGCGAGAGGTGGCAAATGGAGTTCAATGCAGCTAAATGTGAGGTGATGCACTTTGGGAAGAATAACAGGAAGGCAGAGTACTGGGTCAATGGACAGATTCTTGGTAGTGTGGATGTGCAGAGGGATCTTGGAGTCCATGTACATAGATCCCTAAAAGTTGCCACCCAGGTGGATAGTGCTGTTAGGAAGGCATAGAGTGTGTTAGAGGGACTGAGTTCCGGAACCGCAATATCATGCTACAACTATACAAAATGCTGGTGCAGCCACACTTGGAATATTGTGTTCAGTTCTGGTCCCCATATTTCGGGAAGGATGTAGAAACATTGGAAAAGGTGCAGAGGAGATTTACCAGGATGTTGCCTGGTCTGGAGGAAGGTCTTATGAGGAAAGGCTGAGAGACTTGAACCTGTTCTCATTGGCAAGAAGAAAGCTAAGATGGGATTTGATAGAGACATACAAGATGATCAGAGGATTAGACAGGGTAGACAGTGAAAGTCTTTTTCCTAGGATGATTACTTCAGTGTGTACGAGGGGGAATAACTAAAAATTGAGGGGTGATAGATTTAAGACAGATTTCAGAGGTAGGTTCTTTACGCAGAGAGTGGTAAGAGCGTGGAAAGCCCTACCTGCTAATGTAGTTAATTCAGCCACGTTAGGGAGATTTAAACAATCCTTAGATAAGTACATGGATGACTTTGGGATAGTGTAGGGAGATGAGCTGAGAGTAGTTCATATGTCGGTGCAACATCGAGGGCCGAAGGTCCTGTTCTACACTGTATTGTTCTATGTTCTAACCAATCCTCCATGTATGCTAATATACTATCCCAATACCATGGGCTCTTATCTTATTGAATAGCCTTATTTATAGTAATTTTTAAAATGCCTTTTGGAAGCTCTGTTAGGATTTCCCCGTCTCAATCAGTAAAGCCAAAATAGACTGTATCAGTCAAAATCCCTGTTGCTGACCCTATAGTCTAATAACAGATTCTGATAAGGATTTTTTGAGTGATCAAAATCTTTGTGCCTGTATCGTTCTACTGTGGCGTCTAATAGCACATTCTTTTTTCTGTGTTTGTATGAGTTCGTAAATAAGTTGAACATTGGTTTGATGCTTTTGGTATGGCAGTGAATATCTTATACATTATAACTCAGGCAGTGGGACAGACTTGTTAACTCTGGTCATGCCAGCCATGGTCATATATGAACACTCAAGCTTTGAAAAATAAAGAATATGGGGACCAATTCATCATTGAACCTCAGAAAAACTATGAAGATGATAGTGCAGAACTTTCAAAAGAACATAACAAGCCTGAGAAAGATGCAGGCAAATGGCAGATGAAGTCCAATATGATGAAGTATAGGATAATTCATTTTAATGGGAAAAACATGGAGAGATAAGATAAAATAAAGTATACATCTTTAAAGCGGCTGTCCTGATGAGGCCAAAATGAAAACTTTTCATAACATGTCTCTCTCATCTTCAATATTCAAATGCTATACTTTATCATATTTTGTAACATTGAATTCCATTTGTATGGCTTCCCCTTTATTTCATCTATGTCCCCGACATAACTTCTGCTCTCATCCATACTACTTACTGTTTTGTTTTCCCTAGCATCATTTGTGACCAAACATTTGTGAATCAGGAGTAGATGAAGACCATTCGGCCCCTCAATCCTGTTCTACCATTCAAAACGAAGGATCCCAAATAAGCACAAAAAATATGAGTGAATGCTGGGATGATGCACACTGAATGTTGTCAGAGTGTCAACACATATTCTTTAAAAATATTTAACGATTTCTACCTTCATTGCCCTCTGAGGCAGATCATTCCAAAGTCATACAACATTAATATCTGTTATCTTGAATTCCTAAAATCCATGTCATTCAGCTGCTTGATGAATATCTGAGGAGTGCTGGGAGACTCCACTTGTCACAACCTCACCATCATCAGACACGGGACATGGGTGCGTCAGGCATCCGTGCCTATACCATTTGTGATGTAACTGAGGTGTTCACTCTGTGTGGAACTCAAAATATTCAAGTGGCACTTGCGTAACTTAAATAATGAGCTATCCCGAACAAGGGAGACTTTGAATTGTATTGTGAAATGAAATTCTAAGTTGTCACTTCCAAATAAACTCATTACCTCCAAGTATTTGAATATATTGGGTGTATAGGACACTGCTGCCTCACAGTGCCAGGGAACTGGGCTCGATTCAAGCCTCAAGCAACTGTCTGTCTGGAGTTTGCACATTCTGTGTGGTGCTCCACTTTTCTCCCACAGTCCAGGGATGTGTAGATTAGCTTGATTAGCCATGGGGAATGAATGATAGGGATAGGGGTTGGTTCTGGCTGGGATAGCCTGTTTCCACCCAGTAGAAATGCTTTGATTTTTCAATGATCTGGACTGCAGAGCAAGATAAACTTTTCATGATGATTCTATGACAAACTTGGCAGAAACGTTTGAACAATAAATGTTAACAACAAACTGCTGGCAACATAGCAGTTTTATGCTCATTATAAATTGTGGCATTCAAACTATTTTCTGTGGTTTTCAGATCAGTAACTCTGTTCACCAAAGGTGAGGTAGAATTTTCAAATTATTCTGCTCCTGTGAAACATCTTATGATGCTTTACTACTTTAAAGGCACTATACAGATGTACAAAGTTAAAAATCACACAACACCAGGTTATAGTCCAACAGGTTTAATTGGAAGCACACTAGCTTTTGGAGTGACGCTCCTTCATCAGGTGATTGTGGAGGGCTCAATTGTAACACAGAATGTATAGCAAAAATTTGCAGTGTGATGTAACTGAAATTATACATTGAAGAATTGTTTGTCTGTTAAGCCTTTCATCTGTTAGAATACAGTGATAGTTTCACTTCTTTCGTGTGTAAATCACAAAACCCTTTTTTTTAAAGTTGCATTCTCGGGTTAGCTGTTAACAATGGTGATAGCTAGAACCGTAATGACCTCCTCAGGAGACAGACTCGGGCTGCAACTGACAGGGTACCCTTCATTGTTCAGTACTTTCCAGGGGCTGAAAAATTATGCCATGTTCTTTGTGACCTGCAATACATTATCAATGAAGATGAGCACCTCACCAAGACCTTCTCCACACCTCCACTACTTGCCTTTAAACAACCGCCAAACCTCAAACAGATCATCGTTTGTAGCAAACTGCCGGGCTCTCAGGACAACTCCATACAACCCTGTCATGGTGGACGCTGCAAGACGTGTCAGATTGTGGACATAGATACCACTATTACGCGTGGGAACACCTCCCACCGTGTACATGGCAGGTACTCATGTGACTCAGCCAACGTTGTCTATCTTATACGTTGCAGGCATGGATGCCTGGAGGCAAGGTACATTGGGGAAACCGAGCAAAGGCTACGACAACGGATGAATGGGCACCGCACAACAATCAACAGACAGGAGGGTTCCCTCCCAGTTGGGGAACACTTCAGCGGTCCAGGACATTCAGCCTCGGACCATCGGGTGACCATCCTCCAAGGTGGTCTTC
>NC_057725.1:19095281-19111158 GCF_004010195.1 Chiloscyllium plagiosum | reverse complement strand
TTTTAAAAAAAGGGTTTTGTGATTTACACATGAAAGAAGTGAAACTATCACTGTATTCTAACAGATGAAAGGCTTAACAGACAATCGATTCTTCAATGTATAATTTCAGTTACATCACACTGCAAATTTTTGCTATAAATTCTGTGTTACAATCGAGCCCTCCACAATCACCTGATGGAGGAGCGTCACTCCGAAAGCTAGTGTGCTTCCAATTAAACCTGTTGGACTATAACCTGGTGTTGTGTGATTTTTAACTTTGTATACCCCAGTCCAACACCGGCATCTCCGAATCATGACTATACAGATGTAGGTTTTTTTGTTGCTAATGAGCTATCTATCCAACTCAGTAATGAGTTAAAATGCCAATTAAGAGGTCTCATGTGTTTCAGAGTCCTAATTTGTGCTAATTTGTCCTAATTTAATAAGACAACTGGATAAGTGCGCTGAGTTAAACATTGGGAATGGGCTGCAACTGAGTGGAATATTGTTTTTTTTTGTTTCCACTATTCCTCTGCAGATGAGCAAAGGGCGTTAAAATTGAATTGCAAGTTGCAGCAACTCTGGACTAAATCTCTGGTGGCAGCCACTTATTGTTGCTTGATGTTTGTGGAAGCTAACAGGGATGGTTTTAGTTTTTCTGACATTACACAAGAGGAGGTTTTGCCTCATCTCTATTTATATTTTGAGTAAGCGATGAGAAAGTGAAAGAAGTTCTGACACTAATGTAAAGTGTGCTGGGGGGACATAATTATCCCAAGTGTTGGGATAGCATTTGTGGACGTGAATAAAAATGGAGTAAAAGATGGCAACATGATTAACCTTTTGTGAATGTTGTTGTGTATTATGTTGTTAATAGTTTCAATTGGAAAGGAAATCAAAATGCTGGATGCCCATTGAAAGGTTAGGGCTCTTGTGATGCTGTGGTAATGTCCCTACCTCTATGCCAGGAGGTCTATGTTCACGTCTTCCCAACTCCAGAAGTGTGCAACAGCATCTCTGAACACGTTTGATACCTACATTTAGAAATAACTTACAAAAGTCCTTCTCAACATGATACACAAATTAATGTCTGTTATATGAATGACTGTAAACAATTATTGCAACTTTCAAAACATTAGGAGTTTCTTTGTTCATGTTTAAATTTTAGATATAAATGCCTTGTGTTCATTTACAAAATAATTTTGTTCCTCTGTTTTTAGCTTACTATTTTAAGTGAACACATGATGCTATTTCTTTAACTCACTTCTGCTAAAGTAGACTGAGCGTGTATTTTTCTTTCCAGAAGAGAGAATGAGTTGAGTAAGCACCGTGATAGCTCTGAAAATTAGAATGATTCATGCATTAAAAAGTCACTAAGATGGGCTGTTTGCTTTTGAATCTAATTTTGCACTTGCAGCCCCATGGGGCATCTGCAGGCAGGCCTGTGTTCCAGCTTCAGACACAGCACAGAATAGAAAACAAGTCTGAGTGATGCTGCTGACATGAGTGCCTTTATCTCCCTCCGAGGTCAGAGATGCTGTGGTTTCGCAATAAAAGATCCCTTCTCATCATGGGTTTTTAAACTATTATCAGGTCAATGAAGATGTGTAGCTCGTCATTTTAAATTATCATCCCGGTACTCTTTCCCCCAGTCTATGAAGATTTAATTGAGTGACCATTTGGCAACCAAATGAATACTGAGTAATGAAGCAATGAGCTGGATTTCAACACCTGGAGCTGGGAGTGGGTGGTTAAAACCAGGGAGTTTAACAATGGATCAGAAGGAAAGAACTCACATTTATGCAGCACCTTTCACAACTACAGTACAATATAACACTCACTACAGGCAATGAAGTACATTTTGTTTCTTGATATAGGGTTGCTTTGTAATGTAAAGAAGCAACTTAACCCATTTGTGCACTGCAAACTCCCACAAAAGGATAGATTTTTTTTAAACAATGTTGATTGAGAGATAAGTATTAGCCAGGACGCTGGAGAGAACTCCCAATCTTATTTTCTTTTAAAGTAGTGATTTGTGATCTTTTATTGCCATCTGAGAGGGCACAGAGAATTGTGTTTTTGTGCCACTTTTAAAAGGCAGCATCACTAATCGTGTAACACGGGAGTGCCAGCCTGGTTTTGGTCGCTGAAGTGCTACAGTTGGATTTGATTTATGAACGTCTAAGTTAGGGACAAGATTGCAAGCAACTAAACTACAGTTGACATAACCAGGTATCTCCAACCTGCTTCTAACATTTTACAGCAACATGTTAGACTGGATGTGAGCAACATCCATTGGATCCGAGTTGTGAAGCAAACACTTTCGTCTTTCTTAGGATGTGGGTCTAGCTGGCAATGCTAACATATCTTGCTCATCCCTAATCGCCCCTGAACTGAATTGGCACTTTCAGAGGGCAGTTAAGAGTCAACCACATTGCTGTGGATGTGTAGCCACTTGTAAAGATAATGTTGCTACAATCCTAGCAGGCTGCTTTCTCAGTAGAGGGAGACAACTGATGGTAGCTTAACATGAGAGTCACCATTCCTCAAGTGAAGGGAGACATTGCGAAAGAGAATCCCTCATGGTACTGTCAATCAGACCGGAAACTGAACCCACATTGTTGGCATCAATCTCCATCACAAACCATCTAAGAAAGCTAACTGACTCCTGTGTCATGTGTGGGCCACACGGTAATGATGGAAAACTTCCCTTTCTGAGTAAGCAGATGAGTTCTTCTTTACAATGCTCAGTGACGGTTGTCATGGTGATCATAGTTGAGATTAGCTTTCAATTCCATGTTAATGAATTGAATTTATATACCGTCAGCTGATTTAGTGGGATTTGAATCCTTGACCCAGGGCATGGTCTCTAGATTATTATTTCAGTTACATTTTTATGTGTAAACAATTCCCCAAGCACAGTGGCACTTAAGCCTGCTAAAGCCATACCAAGGAAATACACCAGTAACTATGTGATATGCCAAACTTTCTTATTAATTGATTGTGTGGAAGTGTTTACACA
Organism: Chiloscyllium plagiosum; assembly: GCF_004010195.1. Lineage (NCBI taxonomy): Eukaryota > Metazoa > Chordata > Chondrichthyes > Orectolobiformes > Hemiscylliidae > Chiloscyllium > Chiloscyllium plagiosum. The sequence goes on along the minus strand of NC_057725.1, from coordinate 19,108,157 downwards.
TGGTGTTTATGTCAAAACATGACGTTTTGCAATTTAAAGGTGATCTCAGGGCATTGGAGGTTTCTCACACGATGAAGTTGCCATTTACATCTTGAAGGAATATACAAAAGAGTGACACATGGCTGGGACTGTTGACCACACCCAGTAAAGGCTATTCAAGAGGTGATTAAATAGATATTAAAATTAATAATTTGGACTGCATAGAACACAAGGAAATCTTCAAATGTCTTTGAGGATTGAGGGAAGGCAAACTGCAAGGTTATCTTCCAAGATGGAAGGAAAATACAAATCAACCAAGCTTGAGTGTGGGTGAGAGAAAAATGTAGGAACTTCCTACAGAGAAAGTATGCATCAAAACCTATTGCAGTTTCAGGAGGACATTCAAAAATGCTCAGTAACTGGGTATTGTCACACTGAAGATAAGGATATCCATTTTTAACTTGCACCATCTCATTTTAATACCTGGGACTTTCACGGACTGCAATGTTTTCAACAAGCAATATGTAAAGATGACAGGCCCTTGTTGGGCCGAAGGGCCTGTTTCCACACTGAAGGGAGTCTAATTCTATCACCTGACCACATGTTGAATCAGCCTTCACAAAACCATCAATAAATAAGAACCAGTCTGAAGTGAAAGGAACATTTTTTTCATAGTGGACTGAAATCCGTCACACATGAAGAAACCAGTATTTCTAGCTTGATTAACACCTTTATGAGAAGAAGGGCTTTCCTAAAGAAGGGCTCATGCCCGAAACGTCGATTCTCCTGTTCCTTGGATGCTACCTGACCTGCTGCGCTTTTCCAGCAACACATATTTCAGCTCTGATCTCCAGCATCTGCAGTCCTCACTTTCTCGCACCTTTATGAGAAGTCCACATTGTAGAATTAAGAGATATTGGGCAGAATTTTCACAGGTCCTGAGTGACATTGCCAATGATCAGTTCAGAAATACAGCGAAATGGAAAAATCAGATTGACAATGTTGAAAAACTTCAATTTTATTTTCACTCAAGATTTTAGTGACAAATGAAAAACTTTCTTGGAAGTATCGAGAAGACTATTTGTGTCTCTTGGCACCTGATCTCGTCCCATTTATACGTAGCTTGCTCTTCTTCCATGCTCCAGAGAGAGACTAAACATTACTGATTCCTAATGCAAAAGTCAGAGCAGGTACCCAGTGACTCCAAATTGCTACTTGCTCCACTGGATCTACATCTTAGCCATTAGTCCCAAACACCATGGGCACATTCAATGGGCAGAGATTACCTGCATACCCCAGCCATGGATGTTGGCACTGCACCAACCTCACCACATCATTATGGCACCTTTATAACTCACTTAGAATAAAGTTACCCACATTAATGATGTACTTTGGAGTTCAGTGGCACCTTTCATTGTCATACTACTGCCAGGCCATTTAATGTGCAGGGCCAGGCACGGATATCTTGGGGGTCTTTTCCAGCTTCCTGAGTGCTTACTCAGTTTATGCACACTTGGATGCTCACAGTATTTCTCCCTTGCATTATTTGCACTTTGCCTTTTCAGTCTGAACTTGCAGGCAGTTTCCCAATACTTTCATCTTGCCTTGCCTTTTCGTGCAGATAGAGAGCCAGGCAGTTTCTCGTGGCTGTTAGCAGTAATCAGTCAAGGATGCAGACACTTTGCTGTGCAGCACCATGCTACATCAATGTCACTCCTGCAGCATACCCCAGCAGCTTATTTGGCAAACACACTGCATGTGCTTCAGTGAAATGGCCATTCAGAGCCTAAGGGGAATAATCCTTAGTCAAGGAACGAGGGAATTAGATTAGATTAGATTCCCTACAGTGTGGAACCATGTCCTTCAGCCCAACAAGTCCACACCGACCCTCTGAAGAGTAACCCACCCAGAACCATTCCCTTCTGACTAATGCACTTAATGCTATGGGCAATTTAGAATGATCAATTCACCTGACCTGTGCATCTTTGGACTGTGGGAAGAAACCGGAGGAAACCCACACAGACACAGGGAGAATGTGCAAACTCCACACAGACAGTCACCTGAGGCTGGAATCGAACCTGCGATCCTGGTGCTGTGAGGCAGCAGTGCTTAACACTGAGCCACCATGCCGCCCCTGACTAGTCTGGGTAAAAAGGTCTCTTCTTGGGTGGAGCAAATCAGTTTTTTACAATTCTGTAAAATGCTGTTTTAATATTAAGATCCAAGTTTCAAATTTATAGTATGTACTTCGTCTGCAGTACTCAAGTTTAACTTACAAGAGACTATCATTTAGCTTATGCAATATAACTAGCTATTACATACAAAGTACCAAATTTACACTATACAACAGGACCAAACCATCTCTCGGCTGTAGGCATCCTTCTGCACTTACAGAGCCTTGGAGATGTACCACATGGAACCTTCAGACCAGCAGTATGCCACAAGGAGCAGGGCTGGGTCCAACTGCTTTTTGTCATTTACATAAATGATTGGGATCTGAATATAGGAGGCATGGGTTGGTAGGTTTGTAGATGACACCAAAATTGATGGTGTAGTGGACAGTGAAGAAGGTTACCTGAGACTACAACAGGACCTGGATCAGATGAGTCAAAGAGATGGGGAGTGGCAGATGGAGCTTAATTTAAACCACACAGTCAGTCGCCTGAGGCGGGAATTGAACCCGGGTCTCTGGCGCTGTGAGGCAGCAGTGCTAACCACTGTGCCACCGTGCCGCCCACAAATGGGGAGTGGGGAGTGGCAGATGGAGCTTAATTTAAATAAAAAAAGAGGTGCTGCATTTTGGAAGGGCAAATCAGGGCAAGACTTATACACGTAATGGTAAGGTTCTGGGGAGTGTTGCAGAACAAAGAGACCTTGGAGTGCAAGTTCATAGTTCCTTGAAGGTGGAGTCGTGGCTAGACATGATAGGGAAGTAGGTGTTTGAAATGCTTGCCTTTATTGGTCAGTGCATTGAGTATAGGAGCTGGAATATCATGTCGCAGCTGTGCAGGACATTAGTTAGGCCACTTTTGGAATACTGCATTCAATTCTGCTCTCCCTGCTATGGGAAAGCTGTTGTTAAACTTGAGAGGGTCCAGAAAAGATCTTCAAGAGTGTTACCAGGAGTGATGGGTTTGAGCTATAGGGAGAGGCTGAATAGGGTGGGGAGCCTTTTCCCTGAGATTTTGGATGCTGATGGGTGATCTTATGAAAGTTTATAAAATCATGAGGGACATGGATAGAGGAAACAGCTGAGGTCTTCTACCAAGGGTAGTGGAGTCCAAAACTAGAGGGAATAGGTTTAAAGTGAGAGGGGAAAGATTTAAAAGCAGCAGCTTTTTCACTGAGATGGAGGTGTGTGTATGAAATGAGCTGCTAGAGGAGGTGGTGGAGACTGGTACAATTACAACATTTAAGAGGCATCTGGATAGGTATATGGGTAGTAAGAGGTTTAGAGGGATATGGGCTAAGTGCTGGCACGTGAGACTAATTTAGGATATCTGCTTGGTATCAGAAAATTAACATAATACCAACATCAACTAATGTTGGCGATACATCTGTCCAAGTCATCTTAGAGAGTTCCAGTAGACAAGGCACCAACATATGCCATGGTTCAGCAAGTGGACACCTCTGTTTCATACAATATATTAGCAGGGGTAGTCTGAAGAAATCCAGCTTTATAAAATCCATAGACAACCAAGGAGAAGAAAGAAGGAAGCATTAAAGTTCAAAAACTGTGAACAACCCTATAAATACTGAGCAGCTTGAAAGCACATGGAGCCATTCAGATCCTGTGAAGGCAGCGGTTAAACATGCTACAGAACCAAGTGAGTAGTAAACCTGTCTGTAAAAGCTCAAAGCAGCTAGAAATAATGGAAAACACTGAGAAGTTTGTGAGGACCATAAAGAGACATACCAAGAGTCAAAGGCAGGTAGTTTATATCATGCACACAAAGTAAGTTAAGTTCCTTTGAGGAAGGTCAAAAATGCTTGAAATAAATTAAAAGGAATCCAGACTGGGAAGTTGAAAGAAGACTTAAGTCACTACACAGTATTTTGTAAATGAGCATTATTTACAATCATTTCACATTGTCAGGAAAAGCTGGATAAAGAAGTATTTGTGGACAGATCATTCAATATAACACTTATGAAATCAATTAAATTAAATAATTTGAATTTTTAACTACATGACAGAATAAAAGATTATCAAAAAACAATATATAGATACAAAACTGATATCTTGTTGGTATTTGCAAATAGCCTCAGAGGAGTGATACAAATTGTTTTCCAGTTTAAATTGGTACAAATCTCATGGACAGAAAGCGAAAATGGTATGATTCATATTTATGATTAAAAACAGCATGACACTCACTAAGAGAAAGGGAAACTTGCCACATGTTAACAGTCTTTTCTCCCATCTTTAAAATGAAGATGTTCTGCATTTCCTTTCCAGTTACTTCAACAATGTTTAGACTCTGGATATTTTTTTCCCCAGAGGAAAGGGAAAGATAATTCTGAAGCTTTTGAAGTGATAAAACTTCAGTTAACACAAAGCAAAGAAAAGAAAAAATATGAGAGGAAAATTACAAGGAGAATAAACTTAATTGAAACAACTTTCTTATTAATAAAAGCATTATCAACAATTCATCTTCAATATGTGGCAATTATAAGTGCAGATCGTAGTGGCAATGTCATTGGGTCTACAAGGAGATGAAGTTCTGCACCATCCTCTCTGCCATCTTCAATTGGGTTTCCTCTACCCTCATTGTCATTGACAGAGGGTAATTGTTAGGTACACTCAACATGTCAGAGAGTATGTCCATCAGCCTCACTTGCATGTTTTCCCATTGAGATCTTCCTTTCAACTGGACCTTATCTTTCCCCTACTTGGAATAATAAGCCAATCAGATTAAGCCTACCTCCTCCATCCCTCTTGCTATCTGATCTTTCCTAAAGCACACCAGTCCTAATTATTTTGTCAAATCCAACACTTAAAAGAAAAAAAAAGGCAAATTTAATCATAGAATCCCTACAGTGTGGAAACAGACCCTTTGGCCTAATACCACCCTCCAAACAGTAACCCACCCAAACCCATTTCCCTACCCTGTTACTCTACTTTTAACCCCTGACTAACCTACCTAACCTCCACATCCCTGAACCCTATGGGCAATTTAGTGCGGCCAATTCACCTAATCTACACATCTTTGGATCATGGGAGAAAACTGGAGTATTCGGACAAAACTCATGCAGAGAATGTGCAAACTCCACACAGACAGGGGCTAGAATTGAACCCATGTCGCTGTCACTATGAGGCAATAATGCTAACCACTGAGCCACCATGCTGCTTCTTAGTCAACTCAACCATCGAAAATGGGATGGGCTCTGTTAAGACAATCATATGTGCCCAATCTTGCACTGTAAAGGAGAGTGAAATTAGACAGTGTATAAAATGAGACTCTGATTCAAACCTGCATGTTAGATTATGTTTAAATTGCTCCCCACCTCTTGGATGTTCGAAAAAAAATGACTGAATCTAGAAAATCTGACTTTATCTGCCTACTGTGATTTTTATTTCTTTGCATGCACTTGATGACTTACAATTGTAATTTCCCTCAGCTTTAAAAATCACAATGCACAAGGTGTAAGTAACAATAAGGCTTTCACAAATCCTCTCAGCATTCTATTGTGAATCGCACCCCCATGATTTCTAAATACCAAAGCCACAGTTTTAAGTTCTTCAATGTATGCTCTGTGATGGATTGTGGAGTATAAGACTCATTAAAACACTTCTGCGTGGGCTGGAGTAGTGGAATTGTGAGGCACGATTTCAGTGATACTGTTTGTCACCGGCTCATAAACAGAAGGAGACATTAATCAAGAACAGATTAAAAACAGAGCATGATCACTGTGAAAACAGGCACCTACCAATCAGTTTTACTTCCAGTCTAGTCTTAATAAAGAAGCAATGGGATCTGCCTCAGTAAACGACACAAGTACCTGTAATTCGCTTAGTGCACTTCCATCAAATAGGCTTTAACAGTTGGTAATCTTTCCCATTATCACAGCTGTGCTTGATCCAGCAGTTTCATAGCTGGATATATCAGTATAATCAATAATGCAATGAAAATATCAACTGTCAGATGTTTAAAATTTTCCTTTGTTCTCTGTAGTTCCAGAGGGTTGATGGGAAGCCAGGCCAGTGAGACATCTCCCTCGGCAAAGCTGCAATAACTTCAGAAATGACTTTGGACAATATTAAATGATACACATAAACATGCTGAATGATATCTGTAAATATTGCTAACGTTGAACTGAGGAATGGTAGGCCATAGTCAATGCTAGTCTGGCATTTCACTTTTTTTTTATTCACCGCCATCAAGGCTAACATTGATTACCCATCCCAGAGGGCAATTAAGAGTCAAACCACATTGCTGTGGGTTTGGATTCACAGGCAGTCCAGAACATGTGAGGATGGCATTTTCCTTCTCTAAAGGAAGCATTTGGCTTTTTCCAACAATCAACAACAATTCACAATCATCATTAGTCAATTAATTCCAGATTTTTTACTGATTTCAAATTCCATCCTATGCTGTGGCGGGATTTGAACCCAGGTCTCTAGAACATTGCCTGGTTTCTCTGGATTAACAGTTCAGAGATAAATCGACAAGGCTATCAGCCCCCTCCCTAAATGAACTCATTACACATGTTTGCTTTTCACATATGAAACTCAGGGAACAATGGACCATTCAAGTCTTGCTGCTTTCAAAAAAGGAAGGAGGTTTGTCCAACTATTCTAAAGGATTTTTATGAATACTTATCTGAAGAAGACTCATTGAATTGAATGATTTATTCTCATATATATTTTAGTGAGTAAAACAGTAAAATACAGTGAAAAGCTTTTCCAATGACACCACAATTTAGCACCGTTTGAAATAACTTAAGAATAAGGAAAACAATAGAAAGGTAGAGCTTAAAGAAAGTCCCTCAGTCCTGAGCCAGCTTATCATGAACAGTCCCTGCACCACCAGTCCTCCTCCACTACTTTGCTGCTGTCGACACTGTACCGAAACAATGTCAATGTTGCAGATCCTCAGGCACCATCTTACACCGCTGGTTTGATTCTCCCCTGCCACTGCCACGCCGCTGCCTGCACAGGTCCATAATTGTGTCGCTTACCACCCGACCCACCTCAATATCAATGTGACACCCCTCTGCCAATGCTTATCTGCCGCCAGTGCCAGACCCAACCAACAACGATGTCTCTGATCCTCAGGTGCCAACTTTTGCTGCTGGGCCTAACACACCTTCGTTGCTGTAGCAGCTGCTGATTTTGATGCCAGGTCCGTGCTTGCCCCGGAAAAGTAAGTAAGGGCTCACTCGAGGTCGGCATTGGGCTCACTCAAGTTGTGCGTTTGTCCTAATCTCCTCCACACTGGGCTCACATGAAGTCCATGCTGGGCCCACTGAAAGTCCGTGTTGGGCCCACTTGAGTTCTGCACTGGCCTCACGCGATTCTGCACTGGGCCCACTCGAGGTCAATACTGGGCTCACTGATGAAGATCATATGCTCAAAACATCAATTCTCCTGCTCCTCAGATGCTGCCTTAATGGCTGTGCTTTTCAAGCACCGCATTCACTCGAGGTCTGCACTGATCTCATTCGAAGTCCATGCTTGGCCCACTCAAGGTCCACACTGGTCTCACCTGAAGTCCATGTTTGGCCCACTCAAGGTCCGCACTGGGCTCCCTTGAATTCCACGCTAGGCCCACTCCATGTCCACTGGGCCCACTCAAAGCCATGCTGGACCCACTCAAAGCCACGCTGGGCCCACTCCATGTTCACTGGGCTCGCTCAAAGCCGCGCTAGACCCACTCGAAGCCACGCTGGGCCCACTCCATGTCCACCGGGCCCACTCGGAGCTGCGCTCGGCCTACTCCAGTCCCACGCTGGACCCATTTGAAGCCACGCTAGGACCACTCAAAGCCACACTGGGCTCACTCAAAGCTGTGCTGAGCCCACCCGAAGCCACGCTGGGCCCACTCTATGTCCATTGGGCCCACTCAAAGCCATGCTAGGCCCACTCGAAGCCTGCTGGGCCCATCCGAAGCCACACTGGGCCCACGCTATATCCATTGGGTCCACTCAAAGCCACGTTGGGCCCACTCAAAGCTGCACTGGGTCCACTCAAAGCCACGTTGGGTCCACTTGAAGCCATGCTGGGCCCACTCAAAGATGCACTGGGCCCACTCGAAGCCACATTGGGCCCACTTGAAGCCACATTGGGCCCACTCAAAGCTGCACTGACTGGGTCCACTCGAAGTCATGTTGGGCCTACTCAAAGCAGCGCTGGGCCCACTTGAAGCCACGCTGGGCCCACTCAAAGCCACACTGGGCCCACTCAAAGCTGCACTGGGTTCACTCGAAGCCTCGTTGGGCCTACTCAAAGCTATACTGGGTCCACTCAGGGTCCACAAGGTCCACCACCAGTGTCATCCATGCTTAAGAGGTTAATAAGGAAAATAAAAGAAAGAAAAACAAAGAAATCCAGTCAGAGCAGACAAGCTCCAGCTCAGGAACCCTATTCCATCATCTACAGCAGTAGATAAACAATGTTACAAGATAACTGTTTTGGAATGGTTAGTCATGGAGTCATAGAGTGCTGAAGCCCGCATTATATTCTACCCAATTTGGTGTCATAAATACTTAGGTCAAGAAATATAAAATATTTAAGGGTCTCAAAAAAGATAGTATGTTAACCTCATTCTCCAAATGTTATTTGTGACAATGTGAATCTTATTAATGAAACCTGCACCAGATTGCTACCACGTAATAAACCACAGCCTGCTAAAGACAAGACTGTCTGCTTGTTAGGCAACCAAAGGCTTTCCTCTGAAATTTTGGATCGAGTGGGCCCCAGTTAGAAAATGAGGATGATGGCAGCCATCTATCAAGCACGATACATTTACAGAAGACTGTTACACAAACAGTGCCTCAGCTACAAACCACAGTTCACACAATATATTAATTACAGACCACAGATCACAGCTCAAGCAATGCATTAACTACCAGCCACAGCTCAAAGGGTACATTAATCGCAGAGAAGTCAAACTATGAATTAGTACAGTTAACTACAAATGGCACAAACTGAAGTCTATCCCTTTTTTAAAAACTAAATGATCCTTTTCCCTAAGGGAAGATCTGTCAAAATAACTTAAATTATTGTGGACCTCAATCAAATGATTCAGGCTTTTATGAAGTTTGCCTGCTCTAGTGCCTGCCTTGTAAAACATTAAACCCAATCAGCAACCCATGACATTGACCGGCAGGTGACACCCCTTAGTAAGGCTCATCCATACGACAGTTAGTTGCTGGTGTAACATTTGACGCTCCAAGTTAACCTCCGGCAATTTCTTCCCGTTACCTTCTTGCAAAAACTTCAAGTCAGGTGTCGAGAAGATTTTGCAAACTGCTAAATATTTCCACTGCGGTTTGGAATGATTTGGGAGGGATATCCTATTATTTGTATTCTGTTGTTCTATTCGGGGTGTCACAAAGGCTCTCTGTGCTAGAAAGGAGACCTGTACTTCATTCCCAGTGAACAGCCAGAACATTGCACCTCCCTATACAGCACTAAGAATTGCACACATTATTAACTTCTTAATGGTGTAAGGTACCAGAGACTGGACAATCCTGCTGTATTCCAATCAACATTGTTTATAAAACTTTGGGTAAATTTGAGGCATGAATTGCGCATGAATATTCTGAGAGTTTCTCCTGAAATATTAGTTATACATCAACAATTCATGTTCTGCAAGCGAGGAGCAAGTTATGAATCTGACTGCTGATCATAATTCAGGGATAAAGAAATATGACGTATCTCAGTTGAGTGAATTCTGGCAGCTGGTTGCAGTGTCTGAGACATGGATGAATCATGCTATTAAAGTGTTCTTGTTTGGTACAAATAGCCCTTGGTGTTTTGATTATAGAAAACACCGAGAGGTAACACAATTGGAATTAATGCAGCGAAACCTTTAAAAAAAACTTTACTGTTATAAATCGCTGCTTAAAGCAGTAGGGTTCACTCTGATAGTCAAGGGCAGGGTCCTTTATTTTCCCGCATGATGTGTCATAAATTTGTGTGTTCAGAAGGAATCAATGACCATTCATGTCATAGATCCATCCAAGCAATCTCATTCCCCTGCATTATTATTATTTTTCTAACCCCTTTCAAACATTTCTTCAAGTCCTGTTGCAAAGTAATAATTGAAGCCGAATCTACTACACTTTCAGACACTGTGTTCTAGAATGCAGCAGCAGTCAATGTGGAATAAAATTGTGTTGCCTCATATTACCTTGTAGGTTTTCCAGGTCTATTTTTAAAAATGAAGCATAGCCTCCAGAAATTAATTTTCAATCATGATGTCAGTACAATTTGACTGACAATAAATTCTACAGGAATCTGAGATTTTCTTTGCCTTTATAGGAGCGCCAATATGAAGCATCAATTGTGCATGTTGCTGTTTTCCTGATTTACAGTGATGTTGCTGTGTGGAGACAGCTGACAGAAACAAAAATGAACAAAGGGTGTCTCTGAGTATCCCATACTACCAGGGAGAGCAGGGTGTTGAAGACCTTGTTTGGATTGACGTTCAATCATGTCTGTTTTAGTCTGCCATAGTTATGTGACCTCTAACATGAAGTGCACACTCTGTAGGCAGACATCTTCAGCATTAGTAAAGTCTTAGTGTTGAATAACTGCTGTCTTGTACACTCATAACATGGCATCCTAAGTAGAAAGTGTCCAGAGCAGAATTAAACAGAAATATGTGCAGGGGCAGAAGTGTGAGCTGCTGTTGAAAAAGAAAAAAAAAGAAAATCACAATGTAAGACTGTATATGTCTGCAGTTTTCACCCTCCCAATATTTTTTTTGACTGATTGGGGATATAAGACGAAACCAAGAATTCTTGAACAATGGCAGAAATATACAATAGCTACAGATTTGAAGAGCAAACCTGAACAACTGCACTTTTATCACTGTTAGAAGGAGACTATTTCAAAATATATTGCTCGCCAAATCTCTGAACAAAAGAGAAAAGCACATAGAGTATATTTCAAAAGCCTGAATGGAAGATTTGAGTTATAAAAAGAGGCTGGATAGCCTGGCATTTTTTTCATTGGAGCATGTTAGGTTCAGAGGTGATCTTATAGAGGTTTATAAAATCATGAGGTGTAAGGTGAATGTCAGGTGTCATTTCTTTAATGTGGGGAATTTCAACACTAGGGGGCATTTTTTAAGATGAGAGGAGAAAGACTAAATAAGACATGGGGGGGGGCAATTGTTTTACACAGAGAGTAGTTTGTGAGTGGAATGAATTGCCAGAGGAGGTGATGGATGTGGGTGCAGTTACAATGTTTAAAAGACATTGGGATAAGTTCATGAATAAGAAATACTTGGAGGGATTAGGCAGGCAGGTAAAACGAGTTTAGCTTGGGATTATGGTCGGCGTGAACTGGCTGGACCGAGAGGTCTGTTTCCATGCTGTATGGCACTGTGACTCTATGATTATATAATGAACAGTATATATTCGAAAGTAGGGAACAAAGTGAGAAAGGGTCCATAGGTCAGAAACCAGCACAATTTAAAAAAAAATCAAATGCAGACCTTGGAAATCAGAAACAAAAGCAGAAATTGCTGGAAAATCTTAGCATCTGTGGAAATTAGAGTAAAGGTTTCGGATCCAGTGAGCCTTCTTCAGAACTAAATATTTTCTAGATGCCTTTTGGGACATACTGATGATGTCCATGCCATTTGGAATTTCCACTGCTACCAAAGAATATGAATACAGATGACATGAGACAGTTAGTAATCTTTTGGGAATGGAAGTGATAGTGAATGATCTGCAGTTCATGGATGTTGAGGCATGATGGAAGAAACTATTGCTGACCACAATCAAAAGTAAGCATAACTACGCAACAGAGCTCACCAAGTTGAACAAGGAAAACATTAGAGTTAATAATTCCCAGTAGAATATAGCACATAGGGCATGTCACATCAACATTAAGATAAAGCTTTTTCTGTTTGTGTTAGTGGTCTCGATTCAAATGCAACCAGTTATCCGGCTGAATTCAGATTGTTCCAGAACCTGTCTCACCGACATGACATCGACATGGTGACTTCATCATTTATGCTGCAGTATTTCAGTAATTTGTATTTCATATTTTCATCAATATCATCTTTGAAAAGTCAAAGTGACAGTCAAGTCTGTTCTCAAGCCATTTTATTGCATTTTCCTCAAGCTGCGACTATCTGAGGTGAGAGTGACTGCCCTCAATATCAGGGTCGCATTTGATCAAGTGTGGCATCAAAAATCCATAACAAAATTAAGCTCAATGGGAATCGGGGACAGCTTTCTCCTGGTTGGAGTCATCCTGCCACAAAGGAAGATGATTTTTTTTGTTGAAGCTTAGTCATCTCAGCTGTAGAACATCTCTGCAGGAGTTACTGGACCTAACCATGTTCAAATACTTTATCATTGACCTTCCATCCACCATAAGGTCAACAGTGAGAATGAGGTTAGCTGATGATTGCACAACGATCAATGCCATTCACAATTCCTGACACTGAAGCAATCCATGTCCAAATGCAGCAAAACCTGGACAATATCCTGGTTTGGGTTGAAAAGTGGCAAGTAACATTCATCATTTCTGCTACTTCCAAACAGACCCCACCACCAAGGATATATTTCCCTCCCCTCCCCTATCAGCGTTCCAGAAAGACCACTCCCTCCGCGACTCCCTCGTCAGGTCCACACCCCCCACCGACCCAACCTCCACTCCCGGCACCTTCCCCTGAAACCGCAAGAAATGCAAAACTTGCGCCCACACCTCCCCCCTCA
>NC_057725.1:19057702-19095061 GCF_004010195.1 Chiloscyllium plagiosum | reverse complement strand
TATCACCCTCACCTTAACCTCCTTCCACCTATCTCATTTCCAACGCCCTTCCCCCAAGTCCCTCCTCCCTACCTTTTATCTTAGCCTGCATGGGGCACACCCTCCTCATTCCTGAAGAAGGGCTTATGCTCGAAACGTCGATTCTCCTGCTCCTCGGATGCTGCCTGACCTGCTGCGCTTTTCCAGCAACACATTTTTCAGTTCAAGTAACATTCATGCCAGGCAATGGCCATCCCCCACGAGAGACAATCTAATCATCATGCCTTGACATTCATTGGTGTTATGGTCGCTGAATTGCTCAATATCAATATCTGAGAGGGGCTACCATTGACCATTAAGAACTGGACTAGCCATGTAAATACTATGGCTGCAAGAGCAGGTCAGAGGCAAGGAATCCTGCAGCATGTAACTCACCTCTTGACTCCCCAAAGCTTAACCACCATCCACAAGGCATAAATAAGGCATGTGATGGAATACCTCCCACTTGACTAGATAAGTGTAGCTCTAACAACACACAAGAAACTTGACACCATCTAAGTCAAAGCAGGCATTGGCACCACACCTACAAACATCCAAATCCTCACTATTGATGCTCAGTAGCACCAGTTTGTGCTATTTACAATAGGCAGTGCCGAACTTTGCCAATGCTCCCTAAACTCCATCTTCCAAAGCCACAACCACTTCCATGAAGAAGGACAAGGGCAACCTGCAAGTTCCCCTCCAAGCCACTCACCATCCTGACTTGGAAATATGTCACCTTTGTTTATGCTGGGTCAAAATCCTGGAATTCCCTCGCTAATGATATTTTGGCCTACTTCCAGCTCGTGCATTACAGTGGTTAGAAAACGCAGCTCACCTTCTGAACGTCAACTAGGGGTTGACAATAATAACACTGGTCCAACCAGCAATACCCATATCCCATAAATGATTCTTTTCTTTTTAAATTCTGCTCCAAGATTTCAACAAAAAATGTCGCTCCAAAGACAAAAATACCATCTGGGGGTGACACACAAACAAGGGAAGCGATCTCTGCATTACAGTCATTCAGTTGAGAGCAGCCCATTTGATTAAGAAAGTGAAGGATGCCATTGTAGATCAGTGAAATCTTCCAGATACAATGTGAAGCAGTAGCTCATCATTGTGTTCTGGAAGTCGTCATCTCATTTGAAACACTGAGTCGAACAAACATGTGCTTCGCTCAGATCCAGCCAGCTGTCTAACAAGATGCAAGTCTCTTAGTGTTGCAAGAAGTGGTGATAAAAAGCTGACCAGAGAGCACCAAGGACATGCCATTGTTATCAGAACATGCTGAGCATACAGAGATGAACTGACAGCTCAAGATGACACTTTGTACACAGAAAAGTAATGATTCCAAAGGAGTTGAGAAGAGAACTCCTAACATTCACCTTCCTAAAGAAGGGTTACACCTGAAACGTTGACTTTTCCACCTCCTGATGATGCCTGATTCACTGCATTCTTCCAGAGTCCCACTCATCTACCTTGTATTTCATCATCTGCAGTTCTTTTTTGTCTCTAACATTCACAAATGTAAACCATCAAGGAGTTGGGTAAAATCCAAGCAAGGGATTAGCCCTATTGACTAAGCATAAGTAACAAAGCCAAGGATCAGATCAGCCAATGTAGTACTTGTAATGAGGACCAACTGCTGGTGACACACAATATTCCAGGTGGATTGTTGATGAAGTTGGGAGTAAAACCTTTCAAACTCAAAAGGAAAGGTTGCCTTTGTAATAGTAGACTAATATTCTGACGACTGGGTGGTGGACCAGTTGATGTTACTGACCACCACTGAGATCATCAAATGCCTAAAAGCACATTTCAGCTATTGTAGCATTTCTGGCATTGTGCTGAGTGACAATAGCTCTCCGTCTCTGAGTGAAAAATTCAATTGTTAAAAGAAAAATTGGGACATTCAACATCCCATATTAACTCCACACCATTCAAAGTTAAATGGAAAGTAAAAAATCGTCAAAGGAATCATAAAGAGCAAATCCTGCACAGATACAAGGCAACACTCAAGTGGAGAAACTTAACTACTGAAAACATGGAAAGTAATCCAGTACAATGAATTAATGTCATGTTGCAGACAAGTTATTCTTCAAATAGTAAAATGCTACTAAAGTCAGAACTAGTAACATACATGAGTGAAAAAAAACAAGTTAAAAGGCAGGAAGCCAAAGTTCACTTTGTAATACCTTTTTAAAAAAATCATTCACAGAATGAGGGCATCAGCAGGTAGGCCAACATTTATTATCCATCTCAATTGCCCAGAGGGTAGGTAAGAATAATTTACATTGCAGTGGGTCTGGACTCACATATAGGCCAGACCAGGTAAGGATGGCAGTTACCTTTCCAAAGGACATTAGTGAACCAGATATTTGTTTTTCTAATATTCAACAATGGTTTCATTGTAATCATTAGACTTTTAATTCCAAATTTTTGTTGAATTTAAATTCCACCATCTGTCATGATTGGATATAAATCTGAGTCCACAGAACAATACCTAAATTTCAGGATTAATCAGCTAGTGATAATGCCATGAGGACATAGCCTTCCCTGTTGATGAAGATTGAACAGATAGAAAGGACATGTGTCCACCGGACAGAATAGAGGAAGATAGAGCAGTAGTCTCCTGTGGACATCTATCCCCTTGCTAACAGCTACATCATTTTGGATACTATTAGGAGAAATGACTGTGCAGGAGAAAACAGTGGCAGCCAACTTCATGACACCATGAGTGGGTCTACTGATGCAGAAGGAAGAGGAAGAATGACAACGATGTCACGATAGGGAATTCAATTGCAAGGGTAACAGACAGGTGACAAACCAGACTCCAGAATGGTATGTTGCCTCCCTGGCATCACGATCAGTGACTTCACTGAACAACTGGAGGACATTCTGAAGGGGATGGACAAACAGACAGATCGTATCACCGATTTCATAGAAAACTGGATGAGATCCTGAAGGCTGAAGTTAAGAAGTAGATTAAAGAACAGAACCAAAAACATAGTAATTTCTGAATTATTGCTGGTGCTACGAACTTGTGAGTGCAGAAATAGGTGATGAGTCTAGATGAATGTGTTGCTGGAGAGATGGTACAGGAGGAGGGGCTTTAGATTTCTCAGACATTATGCCTATTTTTGCGGGGAGGTGGGAACTATACAAGGCAAATGAGTTGCACCTGAACCAGCATGGTACAAACTTTCAACAATCTCAATAAAAGCCAGGCAAATAGCAACATAGGACTGACATAGAGTGGTTGTCACTTAAATTGAATACAGTGGAACTGAATAACTGCATATACTGTTACAATTGCAGTCACATACAACCATTCGCATCAACTGTCCTTCAACTGCAACTGGTTAATCAGGAAGAGGTGAACACAACACCTACACAAAACATACATCAGACCCACTCAACAACAGAAATAGAACATTAGTGGCACTGGGGCATCATTTTGTGGTTGTACAGGGCATTGGTGAGGCCACTTTTGGAGTACTGTGTACATTTCTGGTGTAGGAATAAAACTTCAAGAGGGTTCAGAAAAGATTTACCAGGATGTTATCAGGACTGGAGGGTTTGAGTTATAGGGAAAGGCTGGATAGGCTTAAACTTGGTTCACTGGAGCATAGGAGGCTGAGGAGTGACCTTATAGGGGTTTATAAAATCATGAAGGGCATAGATAAGGTGAATAGCAAAAGTCTTTTCGCTAGGGTATGGGAGTCCAAAACCAGAGGGCATAGGGTTAAGATGAGAGGAGAAATATTTAAATGATTTAAAAAGATTTCCAGCCACACATTCATCCAGATTCACCACCTATTTCTACACTCACAACTTTGTGGCACTAGCAATAATCCAGAAATTACTATGTTTTTGGTTTTGTTCTTTAATCTACTTCTTAACTGAGGGGCAACATTTTCACACAAGGAGTGGTTCATGTATGGAAAGAACTGTTAGAGAAAGTGGTAGCTCAGGTACAATTACAATAAGCAAAAGACACTTGGACAGGTGCATGAAGTGGAAGGGTTTAGAGGCAAAGGAACCAAATGCAAGGAAATTAGACTAATTTATTCTGAGAAACACGGATGATGTGGATTAGTTGGACCGAAGATTTTGTTTCTGTGCTGTATGATTCTAGGACTCCATGGCTACCACTGCAACAAGAAGTAAGACAGGAACAAATCTCCCTTGCAAACAATATCACCCAATAACAAAATCAGACAGACATATCATTACGAGATCAGCTTCATTTTGAGGATAGTTACTAATCAACCCGTTCAGAGATGTTATTACACACATCTGGAGCAGGTGGGACTTGAACTCAGGAAGGACCATGTGTTCAATGTGTTTACAAAGACTGGTGGAAATACCAGTGCTGAGGTATGAGAACAGTCATGCATATAATTGGTAACTTACATAACTAGGAATGTATATGATAATGCCTGCCATATTGTTCCTTTTTTGTATAATTAGGGTGATAAGATTATAAGAGGTTACTGGACAAAGTGAAGGCACATGGGATAAAGATAATATATTGGCATGGATTGAGAATTGGTTGACGGAAAGGAAACAGAGAGTGGGAATAAATGGGTATTTTTTTGAGAGTTAGGCAGTGACTGGTGGGGTACCTTAAAGATCAGTCACTGGATCACAGCTGATTGCGGTATTTATAAATGACCTGGAATGAAAGAACCAGAGGCAACATTTTCAAAATTGCTGATGACACACAACTAGGCCGAATTGTGAGTTGTGAGAAGAATGCATGGAAGCTCCAAGATGATTTAGATAAGTTGAGTGAGTGAGCAAACGCATGGCAAAAGATATGCACAATGTAGCTAAATGTTAGGTCATACACTTCAAATTGAAGAATGTTATTTAAATGGTGATATTTTGGGAAGTGTGGATGTACAAGGGGATTTGATTGGTCTTGTACACCAGTTAATGAGAATACAGGCAGGTGCACCAAACAATTTGGAAGGCAAAAGATATATTGACCTTCATTGCAAGAGGATTTGAAATCAGAATTAGGAATGCTTTACTGCAATTATAAGGGCCTTGGTGACCTGGAGTTTTGCATGTAGTTTTGGTCTCCTTCCTGACTTGCCATAAAAAGGGGTTTCACAGAGGTTCACTAAACTAATACTGTGGATGACAGGACTGTCCCATGAGGGGAGTTGGTTTAACTGGGCCTGTATTCACTGGAATTTAGAAGGATGCTAAGGGAATCTGATTGAAATGGGGCTAGACAGACTGATGCAGTAAGGAAAATTGCCTTGGTGGTATGTGATAGACCATTCAGAGCTGAGATGAGAAATATTTCTTCATTCAAAGGGTAGTGTGTCTGTAGAATTCTCCACCACAGAAGTCACAGAATACATTCAAAAAGGGATTGATCTGGTCAGATTGCTAAGTTGGCTAGACAGCTGGTTTGTGATGCAGAATGATGCAAACTACGCAGGTGAAATTCCTACAGTGGCTACAGTTCTCATGAAGGTCACACCTTCTCAACCTCTGCCTTCCCTGAGGTGTGATGACCCTCAGGTTAAACTGACTACCAGTTGTCTTTTTCCAATGATAAAGTAGCCCTATGGCCCTCTGGGATTATGATATCTTTACCGAAATTAAATTTTAAAGGATTGGATAGAAAGTGTGATTGTAGCATTGGGGTAGAGGATCAGTCATAACCCTATTGAATCATAGAGCAGGGCCAGGTGGCCTATTCCTGTTTCTGGTTTCAATATGATTGAAATGAAATACAATCCTGTGCAAAAATCTGTTCTAGTCTGCCATGACCATGTGACATCTATCATGAGGAACACACCAGCCATCTTAGGTTTCACTTCAATGAAGTCCTGATGCTGAACACACTGCTATGTTATTTTGTTGAAACTGCAGGTTACTTGACTTTAGGTCAATGAGAATTGGATATAAGGGGAAAGAAATAGAAGGATTTTGAAATTACACAATTATCACTATCTGCCTTTTTGTTTGTGTTAGCTACTCTTTTCACTGCTTTCATTGCAGCAAAGACTGTTTGTGATACAAATGGGAATTCTGATTTAGAAGAGTTAGGAGCTCAACAGAGATTAAGAAAAAATCATTGCTTGGCATCTGGCATTCTCTGCATATCACAGCAGCCTGCTTCTTGTTCTAGTGCTGAGTCATCTGCTGAAAATTGAGAAGAGAGTGTCATGAGGCACAATATTGACATATTGCCTTCTTTAAAAATCAGGTAGAGAGTTTGAACACTAGCTTTCTTTCTAGCCAGCTTGAACAATGTTTGAATTGTCTGTTTTAATTCTAGTCCTGACTACAAAGCAGGTTGGATTGATTCTCCTGTTTAGGCAATCAGATTAGTTCTTATAAAAGGACATTGAACTGAAATGCTGACTTTGTTCCTCTCTCCGCAGATACTGTTTAGCCTGGTGCATATTTACAGAATTTTCTGTTCTTCAATTTTTCTTTGCAATGAATAATTCATGTTCTCTTTGAATAGAAAACAAATGTATGAAAGAAAATTGTAGGAGAATCTCAGGGTTATGTTTGAGTCTCTCCAATCAGGTTGTTACAGCTAACCACAATTCTAAGGTCAGAAGAAATAAAAACAGGAGTTGAGCATTAATCATTGCTAATCTGTTTGTGATCTCAATTCTACATTCTTGTCTACTCCCATAACTCGGACATTGTCTGAGTTGAGATGACACATTTTGTTAGAAAATCTGTAAGTTACCTTGAGAATGTGACTTAAAAGGAGTTCTAGGGTTTACATATTAATGAACTGAAACTAACAAAATCATTATATAAGATGAAAGACTTAATCTAAGTTTGTTTAATATACTTCAGCCGCATGACACTACAACATTTTTCTTTAAAGTTTGTGTCTTATGGTCCTGCTCCATAACCACCTGATGAAGGAGCAGTGCTCCGGAAGTTAGTTCTTCCAAATAAACCTGTTGGACTATAACCTGGTGTTGTGTGATTGTTAACGAAATTGAGAGAAAGTAAAAAATCTCCCTATCACTACAAATGAAGGGTTCATGTGACATATCTTGAGGCCTATCTGACAGTGCGTCTGAGTGGCTTGATAGGGATGAAAGGGAGCCCAGATGTTTTTTTTTTCACATTTGGAGACGATAGCAGCAGCCCGAATGATAATGATGGATGGACTGTGAGTCTCTAAGTTCCCAGTAACATGTTGAGAATGTTAGGCTGGAAGCAGTTGGGCCTTAAACTTGCCATTTACTTCCAAGATAAAAGAGAATTGTGGTCTCAGAGAGAACAATTGAGTGTTTTTACTTAGACATAAATCCCATGTGAACAATGTCGTCATGGAGAAGGACTTTGAGAGTGAAAGGGTGCGAGATATACATGAAAACTCACAGACAGCTTTCATTGGACATCATCCAATCTAGAGAGTGTTTTCTTTTATTCATTTTTTTTGTGGGATGTGGGGGTCATTGGCTGGCCAACATTTACTACCCATCCCTAGTTGCCCTTGAGAAGTTGATGGTGAGCTGCCTTCTTGAACTGCTGCAGTCCATCTGCTGTAGTTTGATCCACAATGCCAGTAGGGAGGGAATTCCAGGATTTTGTCCCAACGACATTGAAGGAATGGTGCTATATTTCCAAATCAGGATGGTGAGTGGCTTGGAGGGGAACCTGAAGGTAGTGGTGTTGCCATGTACAGTATCTGCTGCCCCTGCCATTCTAGGTGGAAGTGGTTGTAGATTTGGAAGGTGCTGCCGAAGGATCTTTGGTGAACTTCTGCAGTGTGTCTTGTAGATAGTACACACTACTGTTGCTGAGCACCGATGCTGGAGGGAGAAGATGCTTGTGGATGGAGTGCCAATCAAGCTGGCTGCTTTGTCCTGGATGATGTCATGCCTCTTGAGTGTTGTTGGAGTCACATTCATCCAGGCAAGTGTGGACTTTTCCATCATACTCCTGACTTGTATCTTGTAGATGGTGGACAGGTTCTAGGGAGTCAGGATATGAGTTTCTCCCTGCAGTATTCCTAGCCTCTGACTTGCTCTTGTAGTCACTGTGTCTACATTGGTGAATTCATTTGAGTTTCTGGTCAATGATAACCCCCAGGATGTTGATAGTTGGGGAATTCAGTGATGGTAACACCATTGAATGTCAAGGGGCTGTGGTTAGATTGTCTCTTATTGGTGATGGTGATAGTCTGGCACTTGTGTGGTGTGAATGTAACTTGTCACTTGTCAGCTCAAGCCTGGACATGGTCCAGCTCTTGTTGTATTTGAACTTGGACAGCGTCAGTATCTCATGAGTCATGAATGGTGCTGAACATTGTGCAATTATCAGTGAACATCCCCACTTCTGGCCTTCTGATGGAAGGAAGGTCATAGATGGAGCAGCTGAAGATGTTTGGGCCTAGGACATTCTGCTGAGGAACACCTGCAGCGATGTCCTGTAACTGAGATGACTGACTTCCAACAACCACAACCATCTTCCTCTGTGTCAAGTATGACTTCAACCACTGGAGACTTTGCTTCCCGGTACACAGTGATTTCAATTTTGCTTGGGCTCCTTGATACCACAGTTAGTTGAATGCAGCCTTGATGTCAAGGGCTGTCATTCTCACCTCACTTCTGGAATTCAGATTTTTTGTCCAGGATTGAACCAAGGCTATACTGAGGTCAGGAACTGAATGGCCCTAGAGGAACCCAAACTGGGCAGCTGAGCAGGTGCTGCTTGATAGCACTGTTGATGACACTTTCCATCACTTTACTGATGATCAAGAGTAGACTGATGGGAGATAATTGGCCCTATTGGATTAGTCCTGCTTTTTATGTACAGGAAATACCTGGGCAAATTTCCATATTGTTAGTCAGATGCCAGTGTTGTAATTGTATTGGAGCAGCTTGGCTAGAGGAGCGGCAAGTTCTGGAGCACAAATCTTCAGTATTGCTGGAATTTCGTCAGAGCCTGTAGCCTTTGCAGTATCCAGTGTCTCCAATTGTTTCTTGATATTATGTGGAATGAATTGAATTAGCTGAAGACTGGCATCTATAATGTTGGAGACCACTGGAGGAGGCCAAGATGGATCATCTACTTGGCATTTCTGACGGAAGATTGCTGCGATAGCTTCAGCCTTATCTTTTGCACTGATGAGCGGGGCTCTTCCATCATTGAGGGTGGGGATATTAATGGAGTCTGCTCCTTCAGTGAGTTGTTTAATCCTCCATCACCATTCACAATTGGATATTGCAGGACAGCAGAGCTTAGATCTGATCTGTTGGTTGTGGGATCACTTAGCTCTGTCTAGCACTTGTTGCTTTTGCCGTTTAGTGTGCAAGTAGTCCTGTTTGGAGGTTTCACCAGGTTGATACCTCACTTTCAGGTCGGTCTGGTGCCCTCCTGCACTCTCCATTGTACCAGGATTGATCCCCTGGCTTGATGGTAATGGTTTAGTGTTGGGATATGCCAGGCCATGACATTCCAGATTGTGCTGGAGTACAATTTTGTTGCCTTTGATGGGCCACAGTGCAGTGTCTCACGGATGCCCAGTCTTGAGTTGCTAGATCTGTTCAAATTCTCTCTCATTTAGAACAATGTACAAATTGGAAGAATTTCAAGAGATAACAGTAGAGCTTTCTTATCAACATTTTCATTGATATAGGCAGCCAATTAGAAGAACAGTGCCTGACCCCACTATTGAAATATAATTGTTTAGTCTATGTTATGGGCAGAAACATGAACTCACATAACAGCCAAAGCTATGGACCAACTGCTGGAAGGTGGCATAAATGTAGGTAGGTTGCAGCAAATTTGATGGGCCAAAGGCTCTCGTCTGTGCAGCATGACTATGAAATTTGGTGGGACTCAAATTAAAACAAACTATTGTGGATGCTAAAGATCTGAAATAAAAGCAAAATACTGGAGAAACTCAGCAGACCTGGCAGCACCTATCAAGAAAGAAACCGAGTGATGGCAGAGGAAGTGGTGGAGGCTGGTACAATTGCAACATTTAAGAGGCATTTGGATAGGTATATGAATAGGAAGGGTTTGGAGGAATATGGGTTGGGTGCTGGCAGGTGGGACTAGATTGGGTTGGGATATCTGGTCAGCGTGGACAGGTTGTACTGAAGGGTCTGTTTCCATGCTGTACAGCTTTATGACTCTATGACTCTTTGTCCAGTCCAAAGAAGAGTCATTTAACAATAACTGTTTGTTTTCTCCACAGATGCTGTCTGAATTGCTGAGTCTCTCCAGCACTTCCTATTTTAATTCTGGGTGGAACTAAGTTTTACAATAAATTATTGAATCTTACAGAGCCTGGGAATCAAATGATTAAAAATATCTAACATGTCAAAAACAAAAAAATTATTAAAGTTGGTTATTCTTCGACTCTTTTGAAGACTAGGTACTGAAGTTGATTGGGAGAAAGTGAGGACTACAGGTTGGAGCTGATCATGAGGAAATGGTTTTAGGGAGATAATTGCTTCTTTACCATGAGGAGTGACACAATTGTGTTTTTTTTCTTGAGCTGGCAATGCAGTTTACAACTTTTTTTAATCATTCAGAGGTGACTTAACTTCTTATCTTCACTGGCCACTTGGCCATGTATAATTGAAACCCTGTGGACAACAAATAAACTCTGCTAAATTAGAAGTTAACTTAGTGCAATTAAATATGCATTAAAGTCCCGCAGCTAGGTTATGGATTTAAATTAAAATCTATTGTCTTGTAATTAAAAATACATAATAATACCCTCAAGGCAAAGTTAAACTTAATTTAAAATGTATTGAGTAATTAGAAACACATACAAATATTCCACTCCCACCAGCTGAAGTGCTAAACTTGACTAGACTATTTGCACTTGGTAATTTGGTTTACAGGTATTGTTGACAAGCTGTTCCGATCCACCTCTGGAGTAAGTGGAAATTGAGTCAGATTGCCTCACTCATAAATGTCGAGATACTATCACAACACAAAAGAACCCTCAGTTTAGATTTTAATTTCAGCTGAAGTATGCCTCTTTGGGGTGGAAAATAAGCCAAACCTAATGGATTCTGAAGCAATTAATTTGACTCTACACCTGATTCAGCATCCTAATAACTAGTACATTTAAGGGTGATCAGAAGTTCAATCAACTGCCTGTCAATAACATCAAAAGGATTGGGAGTTCTTATGGCACAGTTGTAGTGTCCCTAGCTTTGAGCCAGTAGACCTGAGTTCCAGTCTCACATCAGAGATGTGTAATGCCTTCTCTCTGAACATGGTGACAGAGGGAAAAGACAAAATCAACGCTGAAAGCATAAACTAGCAGAAGAGTGTTGTCGGTACTAAAAGAAGGCTCTGCGTTATGACAGAGTCATGCCAAAAACTCACTTGATAAGCACACTGCCTGTGCTTTGGTCATTGGCTGAATCTCAAGATCTCAGGCATGCAGTCCTCAGTCAAATGAAAGTGGACTATCTTCAGTCAGTGGTTCCTACCACATTCAATCAGGGGCAGCATCAAATCTCAGTCCAGGGGCTTGGACATAGTCAGGCATTCAGGGTCAGGGTTCCTGTGTAATTACAATCCAGGAGGTGGACTATGGTCAACCTTGATAGTCCAAGTGACTAGTCTGAGGACAAACTGTAAATCAGGAGTTGGATCAGGGCTGTCCGTCCATGTTGGGTGGGTGGGCCATGGTCAGTCTTGAGGGTCTGTTCACTGAAATTCAAAGTCTATTATCAGGCTCCACTTTTGTGGTGGGGAAGCTAAAGAAATCAATGCTGGGGATTGGAGGTATCATGCCAGAATGCAGAGAAGACAATAAGTATGAAGGTGGCCAACTCAACATATAAAGGTAGGAGATGTTAATACATTGGAGGACATAGGGTACTGTGGGGCAGAAAGAGTTCGGCAATGGTCACAATCATGCAATCTTCAGTTGGGGGATATTGCAGTATGATATTTCAAATGACTAAGTTGGAAGGACAGGACTCAGGATGTACTGTTGGAAGACTTAAATGAAAGAGTTGATCACTTTAGAATTAGAATCCTTACTGTGTGAAAACAAGCCCTTCGGCCCAACGAGTCCACACTGGCCCTCCGAAGAGTATCCCGCCCAAACCCATTCCCTTACCTATACCCATAACTCGTGCACCTAACTTATACATCCCTGAACACTATGGGCAATTTAGCATGGCCAGTCCACCTAACCTGCACATCTTTGGATTGTGGGAGGAAACAAGCATCTGGAGGAAATCCACACAGACACAGGGATAGCATGCAAACTCCACACAATCGCCCGAGGCTGGAAATGAACCCAGGTCCCTGGTGCTGTGAGGCAGAGGTGTTAACCACTTAGCCACCATGCCACCCATTGGGTGAGAATTTGTGGAAGTTCAGTACTGATGGGGTCAACAGGGTATATAAATAAATAGGCAAAATGAAGCATTGGGCGGGCCTGATCACTAGGCTGAGCCTGACCAAGCCTGATCACTCTGTCTGGTAAATCTGTGTTACCCTTAATCATCATCCTCATTGTAAATGCACAATGGATATGGGAAATGGCTGTTGCAACAGCTGGATCAGGGAAGGAAGTGAGCCATTTTTCTACGAGTGTCTGGTCTTTGCTTGTAAGCTATGAAGCCCTTCCAGGGCAACGGCAGTAATCAGGCACTTACACAGTACAGTTTGATGAGACCTGTAATCATAAAGTGTATGCAATGTCCAAATGTGTGTGGTGCAAATGCTGGTCACAAACAATTTAACCAAGTCATTGGTCATTTTAGATTGATTGCAATCATCTCTGAAGTAGAAACAATCATAGGTGACCTTAAAAGACTCACCCACAGGCCATTTTTCACAAAGCTACTCCAAGGTCTCTTAAACTGCATAAGACTACAGAGTTGATTTTTTTCTCAGCTTGAATTGTAAGTATTCACCAACATGTTGTTATATGGAATGTGTGGTATTCTTGTGTGATGAGGGATTGGGGATGAAGGCCATGTTTGCTGTAATAATATAGCATTTACAATCTTGACATGGCATAGCCTATGCTGTGATATCGAAATTAGCTCCCCTGTTTTCAATGTAGTGACATTCCATGGCCATCCTTATTGGAGCAGGCAAAAGAGGGGGATGCCTCGGATCCATGTCTTTTTCTTAAGAAAATCAATGTGGTTACTCCCTACTGCTGACAGTGAGAGTTATCCAGTACTTTTTTAAACTGGTCAGAGATAAAGGATTGAGCTGCAAAGAAATTAAACCTCCGCTGATTGTACCTTTAGTTGGGCTTTCTTTATGTGGAAATTACTGGGTTGCAGCTGGTTCTGAGCCTGCTGGCACATCCATCTGTCCTTGCCAGCCTGTGTCGCTCTGCAGCTACAGTGACGATGACTCCTACTGTGTCTGGATCCAAGGGTCCAGGTTGCAATGAATCTTTGTGGAAAACAACAGAAATTGAACATGTTTCATGTTGAACGGGGATCAATGGTTTAGCACAATTGAACATGATGTAGTCATACAAGCTTCTGCATTTGTGTTGAAATTTATTTGGAGTTTCCTTGCTTAAAAATATAAAACAGCACAATTACTGAAGAGTTAACATGTACTTGTGCTATTAAATCTTTCATCTTGGAATCTATAAATAAAATGTTTTTTGTTAATTTACAGTAAGTAAATTCTCCTATCCATTGTTTCCAAAATGAGGTAATGGAAATGCCTGAACTGGTGCAATTATCATTGAATGATTCAAATTAATCAGATAAACTCAGACAGGAGTTTCCAAATGTAAACCTGATAACTAGTTACATGTTGACTGAATTTGAAGCATTTTCTTATGTAAGATATTGAAGCAGCATTATTAATTTGGCTTCACCCAGCCCACACACATGATAACCAGCCCCTTTACACCATCATACACACGCATACTCGAACTGTCCACTGCAGCCGCCCCTTCCAAATTCTGCAGAGAATCCCTACAGTATGGAAGCAGGCCATTCGGCCCATTGAGTCCAAATTGACCCTCTGAAAAGCATCCCACCCAGACCCACCCCCTTCCATATCCCTATAACGCAGCACTTAGCATGCTTGGCCTACCTAGCCTGTGCTTTCCTAAACAATATAAACAATTTAGCGTGGCCAATCCACCTGACCTGCACACCTTTTTAGGCTGTGGGAGGAAACCGGAGCAGCTGGCAGAAAGCTACTCAGACATGGGGAGAATGCACAAACTCCATGCAGACAATCACCCAAGGGCTGAATCAAACTTGGGTTCCTGGTGCTGTGAGGCAGCAGTGTGAACCACTGAGTCACCAAACTACTAAGAGCCGTTTAAGAATTTTCATTCAATCAAGGACAAGTTTTGCATAATCTCTACAAACGTTCCAAAATATCTCAACATTTCCACAGGACGCCGATTGTTTGTGTTCCAAAATTGCACCTTCATAGAGTCATAGAGATGTACAGCATGGAAACAGAGCCTTCGGTCCAACTAGTTCAGGCCGACCAGATATCCCAACCTAATCTAGTCCCATTTGTGAGCACTTGGCCCATATCCTTCCTATTCATAAACCCATCCAGATGCCTTTTAAATGTTGCAGTTGTACCAAACTCTCTGGCAGCTCATTCCATACATACATCACCCTCTGTGAAAAAGTTGCACCTTAAGTCTCCTTAATGCCTTTCCCCTCTCACCCTAAACTTGTGCCCTCTAGTTCTGGAAACCCCCACCCCAGGGAAAAGACTTTGTCCGTTTATCCTATCCATGTCCCTCATGATTTTATAAACCTCGGCATGCCATCAAAGCTCCAGGGAAAACAGTCCCAGCCTGTTCAGCCTCTCCCTATAGCTCAAAACTTCCAACCCTGGCAACATCCTTGTAAATCTTTTCTGAACCCTTTCAAGTTTCACAACATCTTCCTGTAGGAAGGAGACCAGAATTGCATGAAATATTCCAAAAGTGGCCCAACCAATGTCCTGTACAGCTGCAACATGACCTCCCAAATCTGACACTCAATGCACTGAGCAATAAATGAAAGCATACCAAATGCCTTCTTCACTATCCTATCTACCTGTGTGAACTTGTACTCCAAGGTCTCTTTGTTCAGCAACACACCCCAGGACCTTACCATTAAGTGTATAAGTCCTGCTAAGATTTGCTTTCCCAAATATAACACCTTGCATTTATCTAAATTAAACTTCATCTGCCACTCCTCAGCCCATTGCCCATCTGATCAATGTCCCATTGTAATTAGAGGTAACCTTCTTTGCTGTCCACTGCACCTCCTAATTTTGGTGTCATCTGCAAACTTACTAACTATGTCTCCTATGTTCATATCCAAATAATTTATATGGATGAAAAATAGTGGACCCAGCACTGATCCTTGTGACACACCACTGGTCATAGGCCTCCAGTCTGAAAAACAACCCTCCACCACCACCCTCTGTCTTCTACCTTTGAACCAGTTCTGTATCCAAATGGCTAGTTCTCTCTGTATTCCGTGAGATCTAACATTGCTAACCAGTCCCCAATGGGGAACCTTGTTACTTTTTCAAAAAACTCAATCAAGTTTGTAAGACATGATTTCCCAAGCACAAAACCATGTTGACTATCATTAATCAGTCCTTGCCTTTCCAAATATGTGTAACTCCTATCCCTCAGGATTCCCTCCAACAACTTGTCCACCACCGATGTCCAGATCACTGGTGTTCAGTTCTCTGGCTTGTCCTTACCACCCTTCTTAACCTTCCATTTTGTTCCAGTTGCACTGAATTAATTGACCTCCCCTTCCCAGCCGAGAGTCAAGCCTAGCACCATGAAGCTCCTTCCAGTCAAGATTTCAGCCCAGGATCATACCCACCCCTACTCCAGCCAAGACAGACCCAGGCTCCAATGGTGACCCTGCCCCAAATGTCAAATCTCGCTCCTCAGATGCCGCCTGATCTGCTGTGCTTTTTCCAGTGCCATGCTTTATCAAGTTGGACTGTTCAGCATCTGCAGTCCACACTTTCTCCACATCTTCACAAAGTCTAACATTCCCACTTTCTTTTTTCATTTTCCATTTCTTCTCCTTGGAAGAGGTTCAATGATTTGATTTGTGGTTTCATAAATAATACAGCACAGGAGGACGTCATTCGGCCCATTGTGTTTATGCCAGTCTGTAGACACCTGATTGCACGAATCTCATTTCTAGCTCTTGATCCATCACCCTAGAAACTATGGCAATGCAAGTGAATCTCAAAATAATGCTTAAATGTTACAGCAGTTTCTGACTCCATGACCTTTTCAGACAGTGAGTTCCAGACTCCCACAACCCTCTGGGTGAAAGCACAATCTTCTACACTCTCTTCTTAACATTCTAACTTAAATGTATGTTCCCTGGTTTTAACCCCTCTAATAATGGAAGAAAACTGCCTTCTGATCCATCCTTTCCATACCACACACAATCCTATCCATTGCTATCAGGTCCCCTATCAATCTTCACTGCTCAAAGGAAAACAACACGAGCCTATCTTTCTTCATCGCTCAGACTCTCCCATGCCAGGCAGCATGCTGGTAAATCTCTACTGCACCCCCTCTCATACTATCCCTTCCTTATCATCATGTGGTGATCAGAATTGTAGGTACCACTCCTGCATGTAGTGGCCTAACCAGTGTTCTGTGCAGTTCCAGAATAACCTCTTAGTTTTTACTTTCTTTACCTTGGATAATTAAGAGAATAGTTTTATGTGCTTTCTTAATCACTTTATGAACTTGCTTTGAAACCTCAAGGGACCTATGTGTAAGCACACTAGTGTTCTTCTGATCTTCAGTACTTTCCAGCATCTTATTGCCTTGTTAGCTCTCCCCACATGTATCACTCACATTTTACCATTTCCATTGGTTTACTTTACCTGTCTGTTCATATCCTCCTGCAATTTATGTTTATCCTTATCAATAACTATCAAGTTTGGATGTTGATAGGGCATAGATTAACTAAAATAGTGGCAGAGTAGACTTCCTAAGCCAGAGGTCATCCTTTTTTTTCTTTTTCCTCTTTTTCATGTTTGTTTTCTTTTCCTGCTTTTTTTTCTCTCTACTTACCTCCATTCCTCAGACAGCGTTGGTGGTGGAGAGTAGAGCCAGCGTGGATTCGAGGGATTCTCGGTCTCCTTGAGGAAGTCCAGTGTGGACCCCCTGCTTTAGAAGGTCTGTAATGCTGAACTTGGCCTTTACTACTTCATTTTTCTAATTTATACCTGAGACCTTGTACCTAGGTAAGATGGCTTTCAGAAGTGGTGACTTTGTATTTGAGTGCATCTGACAATAAACCTATCAATGTTTGTGTCATTTGTGAACTTCTTGATCATGCCCTCTATGTTAAGTCCAAATATGATGTTCTATACACAACAAGCTGCAAAGGGCCCAGCATTATGCCCTGCAGAACCTCACTGGAACCATACTTGCATTCAGGGGTGCATCCCTTTACCACCTCCTTCTACTTACTGCCTCTGGGCCAATTGTGGATTCACTGTGACACTTTGACTTAACTTGATTCTACGATCCCTTTAGGTTTTACATAAGGCAACCCATCAATGCTTTCTCTTGCACAATTTTGCACTCCTAATTTCCTTAACTGCTGCCTGAACATCCTGTACTCCTCCACAGACTCTGTTGAATTTGGCCAGGGTGAAAGGTGAGAATGCTTAATCTTATGTGTATGATGTCCATCGAGGGGCTGCTTTGACCTCGATGGTGTCAAGCTTCTCGAGTATCATTCATGCTGAATTGATGCAGGCAGTTAGAAAATATCTCTTGTTTGTTCATTGACAATCACCAGCATTTATTGTCACTCTTTGTTTGCCATTAAAATCTGGATGGTCCAGTTAAGGGTTTGGTCATTGGTAGTACCAGGACTTCAGAGTTGAGGTACCCAACAATGGTAATACCATCAAAGTAAAGATGTGAAATGTATCAAATAGTGAGCACCAGACTGGAAGATGGACAATCAAATATGCTTTAAGTGAAGCCAGACACTTGACAAGGCTGTTATAGAGTAATCAAGATGCATAACACAGAAACATACCATTCGGTTCAATTCGTCTATACCAACCAGGTATTCTAGATAAATCTAGTTCCAATTTACAGCATTTGGCCCATATCCCTCTAAACTATTCTTGCTCATATACCCATCCAGATGCCTGTTAAATGTTGTCATTGAAGCAACCTCCACCACTTCCTCTGGCAGCTCATTCCATATATGCACCACTCTCTGTGTGAAAACGTTGCCTCTTAGATACCATTTAAATCCCCTCTCTCCTTAAACATATGTTCTATAGTTTTGACTCACCCACCCCAGGGAAAAGACCTTGTCTACTTACCCTATTCATGTCTCTCATGATTTTATAAACCTCTGTATAAAGTCATCCCTCAGCCTCCAACACTCCAGACAAAACAGCCCCAGTCTATTGAGCCTCTCTCAATAGCTCAAATTCTCTAACCCTGCAACATCTTTGTCAATCTTTTCTACACCCTTTCAAGTTTCACAACATCCTTCCTATAGCAGTGAGATCAGAATTGCAAACAGTATTCCAAAAGTGGCCGAACCAATGTTCTGTACAACCACAACATGACCTCCCAACTCCTGCACTCAATGCACTGAACAATAAGGCAAGCATACCAAATGCCTTCTTCACTATCCTATCTTCCGCAACTCTACTTTTTCAAGGAATTATGAACCTGCACTCCAAAGTCTTTGCTCAGCAACCCTCCCTAGGACCTTACCATTGAGTGTATAAGTCCTGCCCTGATTTGCCTTTCCAAAATGCAGCACCTCAGTTACCTAACACAGAAAATAATTCCATGAATTAAATGTACTTCTGGGATAAAAATTGGAGGGAAGGCCAAGTTTGAATGGTACATCAATGACACAGCAGTACACATATAACCAGAAGAGATCCTACAAGGTATTGTAGGTCAAATCGCAGCCAGAAGTTGAGAACATAGATTGAATATGAAAATCAAATAGACTAAAACAGTGATAGCTAAAGGGAATGTATTAGAAGAAACTAGCATAAAGATTGAAGTGAATAGTGTCACATTATTTATCAACTTGATCCAAAGAAGAATAGAAGATGGCATATGTGATGCAGAGGTCGAAAGAAGAATGGAAATAGCCAGAAATAATTTTTGAAACTGAAGGAAAAGAATGTTCAAACTTGGAAACAACTCTTACAATACCACATTCTATCCATCTTCCAATATGCCTCAGTAACCTGGACAATAAGAAAATAGAGTTCTTTGAAATATGGGATGAAGGAGAGAAAGATCGAATGGCTTACCTCTACTCTTAATTCATATGTTTGTCTTTCCCTCATTAAGTGAATTTAAACTCTCCAGTAATGCAATGATTCAAGTACAAGCATCAGGATTAGTCTGGAATCATATCCATTTTTACAACTCTTACTGAAATGCATATGCAAATTGTGGAAATGCCTTAAGGGTCCCAACCTCTGGTGATTTTACCATGCTGTGATTCACTCCTGGAAAACATCCAGTAATATCAGGGTGGAAAATATCTTGGCTCTTTCTTAGATCACAGAAATTTGCATTCCAATCAGTGCAATGTACAAACCACCACGGCTATCTTTTGAAAGGGTACTTCTAACTGTGATCAAGTCCAATTCATCTTTTTTGATTTGTTGTAAACCACATTCAATGAGATGATGATTATTAGCCTTTCCTTTACTACAACCAATTGATATATGCTTTTCTGCATTAAGTAAAGATATCCCTCCTCAGAGCTGGCAATTCAATTGCCTTCTAACACTGAGACAATTGATTTGCCGTATACTTGGAACATTTTCCCTGAACTCCTGTTATTTGCGGAAGAGTGCCACATAAATGGAACATGATGAAACTGGGATCATACGTGACTAGAAAGGATATTCTCATGAATGTAGATATGATTTTATCCATTTGCAGTTCCACCTTTTTTTAGTTTTTTAAACTGACTTAATTCCAATTTCTCAAAGTAAGGTCTATTTCTGTCTGTTGCTCACTACCTAAACATAATGAAACAAACTTTTTTGCACGCCTTTATGTCCCTCCATGTAACTGCGATTCTTTTCACGGATAGTAATTTTAAATTTGCCCAAAAGCAAAAAATATTTCTTATATTAAAATACACAGCAGGAAAGTTTAAACATAGAACATGATGTTCTGGTAACATTTTTATAACAAATAAATGTACAACACATTTCCAGTTATACCAATAGTTCAAAGATATATTATACCAATAATGATAGCATAATTTGGGAATCCTGAAGACAAGATATTCACAAAATATAAATATCAGTTTGCTTTGTATTAGTAAGGAAGTTTCTGGAAATGTCTCCTCGGAGAAATTAATGAAATGTGATGGGCACTCAATAACTCTGTCAGCTGCTTAGTAAATGCTTGTTAAGTTGCACTAGAATCTGCTGTTCACTGTTTCCACCAGCCCCCCCCCCCCCCCGTCCCAACCTTCCCTGGGAAGATGTGTGGTTATAGCCTTTTGTTACACAACTGATACAGAGAGAAATCTGATCCAGATCGGCAAATAACAAAACATCGAGTGTGGAAAAGCACAAGTTACTAGAAATTATATAAGATAACAACATTCTATTCTCGCCAAACACAAAAAAGAAGAAATAGATACTTTTGAGCATCATTAGACAGGAATTTTTGTTGTTCTCATATGGGACATGGGCATTATTGGTTGGACCAATATTTATTGCCAATTCCTAGTTACCCTTGCCAATCTACAACACTCGGATCAGGTCAATTCTTTGCACAAGAAGACCTAAAAATTTCGGGCCATGTGTTGATGGTCCTCCAGACACTGTCAATGTTTGGCTTGGCATGTGTACTGGGAAGCAAACCATGGTGCACTGACTCCTGCCCATGGAGCTGCTTGGACTAACCTTGACAAAAACCATCGCATTTCTGTCCAGACCTCCTTTGTAAAGGCACATTCCAGAAGGAGATGTGTGAAAGTCTCTACCCCTCTCCTCCCCTGCAGTCACTTTGAGGGCAGGTGGTGGGTGCCTTCTTGAACTGCTGCAGCCGATGAGCTGTAGATAGACTCACAATGCTGTTAAGGAGGGAATTGCAAGATTTTGACCCAACAACACAAAAGGAATGGTGATATATTTCCATGTCAGATTGACTTGGAAGGGAACTTGGTGGTGTTCCCGTGTATCCGCTGCCCTAATACAAAATCTGGATCAGATAATAACTACTCTTATGCTAATAATCTGTTCCTATGTGACACTGTGTACTGGGTTATTACCTGTCCCTGGTGTTGCAAAGGATAAGTCTTAGTGCTATGGACCCTCCAAGTAGTTGGACTATTCCATATCACCTGTTGTTCATGGAAACATTCACAAAGCAAAACACCTTTGACCATTATTCAGGAAATGTTCAGCATGTAGCATCCTTGATCCTGCAGGAAAAGGTGTAGGTGGATCGTGTCATATGGCTCCCTGAACAGACTGCCAAAGTCATCGTCACCAGAACTTTCCAACAAGCACGAAAACTGGTGGTGACATTGGCACTGTCTGTCAGGTCCTTCAAACACGTCCAGTCAATGTGCAGCGGTGCACACTGCCCTCGAAGCAGCTGTGGGGGAGGGGAGAGACTTTCACACATCTCCTTCTGGAATGTAGGCAAAAGTGAGGACTGCACATGCTGGAGATCAG
This sequence comes from Chiloscyllium plagiosum, assembly GCF_004010195.1. NCBI lineage: Eukaryota > Metazoa > Chordata > Chondrichthyes > Orectolobiformes > Hemiscylliidae > Chiloscyllium > Chiloscyllium plagiosum. Next base: position 19,073,356 of record NC_057725.1, on the reverse strand, counting down.
AATCTAGATTAGTGTGGTGCTGGAAAAGCACAGCAGGTGAGGCAGCATCCGATGAGCAGGGAAATTGACATTTTGGGCATCAGGAATGAAGGCAGTGGTGGAGAAATAAATGAGAGTGGGTGGGGCTGGGGAGAAGGTAGCCAAGAGTTCAATACGTGGATGGAGGTGGGGATGAAGGTGATAGGTCAGAGAGGAGGGTGGAGGAGATAGGTAGGAAGGAAGATTGGCAGGTAGGACAGGTCATGAGGATGGTGCTGAGCTGGAAGGTTGGAACTGGGGTAAGGTTGGGGGAGGAGAAATGAGAAAACTGGTGAAGTCCACATTGATGCCCAGGGGTTGAAGTGTTCCGAGGCGGAAGATGAGGCGTTCTTCCTCCAGGCATCGGGTTGTGAGTGATTGGCAGTGGAGGAGGCCCATAGTCTGTATATCCTCAGGAGAGTGGGAGGGAGAGTTGAAATATTGGGCCACAGGGCGGTGGGGTTGATTGTTGTGGGTGTCCCAGAGTGTGCCTTTGCAAAGAAGGTCTGCACAGAGATACAATGGTTTTTGTTGAGGTTTATCCCAAGCAGCTCTGTGATGCAGGAGTCTGTGTTCCACTGTCTGCTTCCCAGGACAGACACCAAGACAAACATTGACTGTGCCTGGATAACCATCAACTCCATGAAAGATGCTCTTTGGCCTGCCCGAAATTTTTATTAGATTAGTTTCCCTACAATCTGGAAACAGGCCCTTCAGTCCAACAAGTCCACACCGACCCTCCAAACAGTAACCCACCCAGAACTATTCCCCTACCCTCTATTTGCCCATGACTAGTGCACCTAACACTATGGGCAATTTAGCATGGCCAATTCACCCAATCTGCACATCTTTGGATTGTGAGAGGAAACTGGACCACATGGAGGATATCCACACAGACACAGGGAGAATGTACAAACTCCACACAGACAGTGGCCTGAGGCAGGAATCACATCCAGGTACCTGGTGCTATGAGACAGTAGTGTTAACCACTGAGCACCACGTCGCCCACATTTGTCAGTCTTCTAGTACAAGGAGTTGATCTCAAATAAGTGTTGCAGAATGGCACATTCCATGGTTCATGACTACATACTAAGGATGCACTAAAGCTTGGGGCAGCTGTGCAACATACAGTGGGGAAATGCCAATTCTGTACTGAGCGAAGATATCTTGGAAGGCTCATCCATCAACGCCATATTGGTAGAGCTCAGGAACATGAAGGATTAGTGGTGCTGGAAAAGCACAGCAGTTCAGGCAGCATCTGAGGAGCAGTAAAACAAAAGGGCTCTCATTTATCTCTCCACCCTTCAGGCACCCTGCCTGTATTCCTGATGAAGGGCTTTTGCCCGAAACGTCTATTTTACTGCTCCTCGGATGCTGCCTGAACTGCTGTGCTTTTCCAGCACCACTAATCCAGAATCTGGTTTCCAGCATCTGCAGTCATTGTTTTTACCTCAGGAACAGGAAGAGTGCACTAACTTTTATGTTGTACCAAAGGCCTCCCAACAGCCCTTGGGCGTTAGAGGAATGGATATATGGAAAAATGAAAAAAATACCAAGGTTATTGTGGTGGGTTATTTTAACTTCCCTGACATTGATTGTGACACACTTCGTGTCAGAGGCTAAAATGAGCGGAAAATATGTTAGATTTGTCCAACTTTGATTTTTTTAAACAATATGTGAATTCTGTAACTAGAGAAGGGGCATACAGAACCTGGTATTGGGGAATGATACCTGTCAAACGATCAAAGTTTCAGTGGATGAGCATTTTGGGAACAGTGACCATAATTGTGTAAGTTTTAAGTTCCTATGGGTAACGATAGGAGTGCTACTTGGGTGAAAGTACAAAATTGAGGGAAGGTAACTATCACAATAATGTACTTTGAGGGCAGCTGTTTGGGGGTAAATCCGTATCTGGTGTGTGGGAATCTTTTTTAAAGGCCAGTTGATTAGAGTTCTGCATCAGCCTGTTTCAGTGAAAATGAAGGATCAGGATCGCAAAATTTGGGAACCTTTGATGAAATGAGGAATTGAGAGCTTAGTCAAGAAGAAGAGGAGAGCACTATGTAACGTTTAGGAAACTGAAAACAGAATTCTCAAAGAATACATAGCAGAAAAGAACTCAAACAAAGAGCTAGGAGAGCTAAAAGGGGCTGTGAAATGTTTTTGGCCAACAAGAGTAAGAAAAATCTCAAGGCATTTTATACACATGTAAGGAGTAAGAGGATAACTCGAATGTGCAGATAGTGGCCATTCAGCCCATTGAAACAGCATGTGCCTAGAAGATCATCAACTCTTTAAAAAGCCTCCCATCCCTCCCCCACACCCACCCTATCCCTGCATTTCTCATCGCTAACCCACCTAAACTGAACAACCCTGAACTGTAGTAGGAAACCGGAGCACCTAGAGGAAACCTATGCACACACAGGAAGAAGATGCAAACTCCACACAGACCATCACCTGAGGCTGGATTTGAACCCAGGTCCCTGGCACTGAAAAATAAAAATGCTAACCACTGAGCCATCACATCACCCCAAATTCTGGAAAAATAATGTTCCGATGTTTTTCTGCTGAAAATATGGCAACCAAATAAGATAGTTGCAGACTTCCAGCAAGTGTTTTATGTGAAGTCAAACTTTAATTTTGATTGCCCTGATCAAAAATGTCACAGTCAGTGTGGTTTTAAGTACTTCACAATTCTTGATTTGTGTTATTTTTCTGGAAGTTGAATAAAGGTGTATTTATACATTACATTTTATTGGGATGATCTGCCTGCACTTAACATTAGGCTATGAACTGTTTTAATGCATACACAAATGTAGCAGCCTGAACAAAAGAAAACCTAAGAACTGTGGATGCTCGAAATCTGAAACAGAAATTGCTGGAGAAACTCAGCAGGTCTGGCAGCATCTGTTCTGAAGAAAGGTCACTGGATCGGAAACATTAACTCTGTTTCCTCTCTACAGATGCTGGCAGACTTGCTGAGTTTCTGCAGCAATTTGCTTCTGTAGCAGTCTGATGTTACCGAAGATAAAAACTCTGTATGGATTAAGGCTCATAAGCAGGCTGTGATAGGGGCTGTGTCGTACACTGAAAATTTACTTGTGGGAATAGTCTGTATCAGGGTCAGCACAACCAACTGCAATCAAGCTTAAAACCATCCTTAACTTGATACCGGTCCTCAAAATGTCAGGAGACCTCTTTACATTGATCAATCCTCATCAAGGGACAGATTGATTCTTAGTGCACTTAATTGGGTAAACACATTTATCACTTTGTCAACAGAGAAACAAAAGGAGAGTGAAAGGATGTTCCAGTTCTCCCTTGGTCTAATACAGGCCAATTACCTCCCAATTTTAAACCTGAAAAAGCAACAGCTTTTGAAAACAAAGCAGAAATCAACCATTATCCTGAACTGCCATTTATTTGCAATGTGAACTTAGAGTCATAGAGGCATAGATATGTACAGCATGGAAACAGACCCTTCGGTCCAACCCGTCCACGCCGACCAGACATCCCAACCCAATCTACTCCCACCTGCCAGCACCCGGCCCATATCCCTCCAAACCCTTCCTATTCATATACCCATCCAAATGCCTCTTAAATGTTGCAATTGTACCAGCCTCCACCACATCCTCTGGCAGCTCATTCCATACACGTACAACCCTCTGCATGAAAAGGTTGCCCCTTAGGTCTCTTTTATATCTTTTCCCTCGCACCCTAAACCTATGCCCTCTAGTTCTGGACTCCCCAACGCCAGTGAAAAGACTTTGCCCATTTATCCTATCCATGCCCCTCATAATTTTGTAAACCTCTATAAGATCACCCCTCAGCCTCCGACGCTCCAGGGAAAACAGCCGCAGCCTGTTCAGCCTCTCCCTGAAGCTCAGATCCTCCAACCCTGGCAACATCCTTGTAAATCTTTTCTGAACCCTTTTATGTTTCACAACATCTTTCCAATAGGAAGGAGACCAGAATTGCACGCAATATTCCAACAGTGGCCTTAACCAATGTTTTGTACAGCCGCAACATGACTTCCCAACTTCTGTACTCAATACTCTGACCAATAAAGGAAAGCATACCAAATGCCTTCTTCACTATCCTATCTACCTGCGATTCCACTTTCACCTCCAATTTTGGTGTCATCTGCAAACTTACTAACTGTACCTCTTATGCTCGCATCCAAATCATTTATGTAAATGACAAAAAATAGAGGACCCAGCACCGATCCTTGTGGCACTCCACTGGTCACAGGCCTCCAGTCTGAAAAACAATCCTCCACCACCATCCTCTGTCTTCTGCCTTTCAGCCAGTTCTGTATCCAAATGGCTAGTTTTCCCTGTATTCCATGAGATCTAACCTTGCTAAACAATCTCCCATGGCGTACCTTATCGAACACCTTACTGAAGTCATATAGATCACATCCACTGCTCTGTCCTCATCAATCTTCTTTGTTACTTCTTCAAAAAACTCAATCAAGTTTGTGAGACATGATTTCCCACGCACAAAGCCATGTTGACTATCCCGAATCATCCTTGCCTTTCCAAATATATGTACATCCTGTCCCTCAAGATTCCCTCCAACAACTTGCCTTTTGAATCCTTGGAGTTAGTTGTATGTGTGCACTTCTATGATAGAAGGATCACACAACACCAGGTTATAGTCCAACAGGTTAAATTGGAAGCACACTAGCTTCCAATTAAACCTGTTGGACTATAGCCTGGTGTTGTGTGATTTTTAACTTTGTACACGCCAGTCCAACACCGGCATCTCCAAATCATGATAGAAGGAGTTTGTGGTTGCCTTACCTTGGATAGATTGGAAGATGGTGGTGTTATGGTAATGCCACAGCTCTAGGATTCAAAAACCCAGGTTAGTACTCTGGATACCTGGTTTTAAATCATGGCCACCTCCATGACAGCTAGTGAAGTTTAAGTTCAATTAAAGAAAGATTGTATATAAAACTAGTGACAGTGATTATGATAGATCTTTCCTTTTATTTTTGTTACCAGAATGATCCTGTTGTAAAATATGTGTGCAGTTGCAGTCTTTTGTTTTAACAATAAAACAAAATTGAGACACAGGTGAGGTGCCGGAAGACTGGAGATTGGCTAATGTGGTGTCACTATTTAAGAAAGATAGTAAGGAAAAGCCAGGGAACCATAGGCTGGTGAGCCTGACATCAGTGCTGGGCAAGTAACTGGAGGAAGTCCTGAGGGACAGAATTTATATGTATTTGGATAGGCAAGGACTGATTCGGGATAGTCAATATGGCTTTGAGTGTGGGAAATCATGTCTTTCGAATTTGAGTTTTTTGAAGTAACAAAGAGTATTGATGAGAGCAGAGTGGTGGAAGTGATCTTTGTGGACTTCAGTAAGGCATTTGACAAGGTTCCTTATGGTAGGCTGATTAGCAAGGTTTGATCTCATGGAATACAGGGAGAACTAGCCATTTGATTAGATTAGATTACTTACAGTGTGGAAACAGGCCCTTCAGCCCAACAAGTCCACACCGACCCATCTAAGCGCAACCCACCCAGACCCATTCTCCTAACACTACGGGCAATTTAACTTGGCCAATTCACCTAACCTGCACATTTTTGGACTGTGGGAGGAAACTGGAGCACCCGGAGGAAACCCATGCAGACACAGGGAGAACGTGCAAACTCCACACAGAGAGTCGCCTGAGGCAGGAATTGAACCCGGGTCTCTGGCGCTGTGAGGCAGCAGTGCTAACCACTGTGCCATAGTGCCGCCATGCCGAGCTACAGAAATAGCTCAAAGGTACAAGAAAAAGGGTGGTGGTGGAGGGTTGCTACGTCCACTGCTTTTGTCATTTATATAAATGATTTGGATGTGAACATAGGAGGTATAGTTCGTAAGTTTGCAGGTGACTCCAAAATTGTAGGTGCAGTGGACAGCAAAGAGGGTTACCTCAGAATACAACAGGATCTTGATCAGATAGGCCAATGAGTGGAAGATGGAATTTAATTTAGATAAATGTGTGGTGCTGCATTTTGGAAAGCCAAATCAAGGCAGGACTTATACATTTAATGGTACGCTCCTGGGGAATGTTGCAGAACAAAGAGATCTTGGAGTGCAGGTCCTTGAAAGTGGGGTCTCAGGTAGATAGGATAGTAAAAAAGGCATTTAGTATGCTTCCTTTATTGGTCACAGCATTGAGTATAGGAGTTGGGAGGTCATGTTGCAGCTGTACAGGACATTGGTTCGGCCACTTTTGGAATGTTGTGTGCAATTCTGGTCTCCCTGCAATAGGAAGGATGGTATGAGTTCAGACAAGATTTACGAGGATGTTGCCAGGATTGGAGGCTTTCAGCTATAGGGAGAGAGTGAATAGGTTTGAGCTGTTTTGCCTGGAGCGTTGGAGGCTGAGAGGTGATCTGATAGAGGTTTATACAATAAAGAAGGGCATGGATAGGGTAAACAGACAAGTTATTTTCCTTGGGATTGGGGAGTCCAGAACTAGAGGACATAGGTTTAGGGTAAGAGGGAAAAGATGTTAAAAAAAGACTTTTTTCAAGCAAATGCTGGTGTGTGTATAGAATGAGCTGCCAGAGGAGGTGGTGGAGGCTGGTACAATTATAATATTTTTAGAGTCATCTGGATGGAAATATGAATAGGAAGGTTTAGAGGGATTTAGGCCAAGTGCTGGCAAATGGGACTAGATTAATTTAGGATATCTGGTCAGCATGGACAAGTTGGATTGAAGGGTTAGTTTATGTGCTGTACATCTCTATGACTCTATGACAATAGAAATAATGATAAACAAGAAAAACACACACTATTCCCTTATAATGCACCTTCAAAGGCTCTTGAATATACAGTAGAAATAACCCAAGCATCTTTATAGACTGAACAGAAATGATAACTTTTTAATGGAGTCAACACACCCTGGTACAGCTTAAAAATTCCATTGTAATCCTATGAAAACCTAATTCTGTATCTCCAGCAAGATTCAGTCCAACTCATTTCGTCTTTTTTAAAATACTTTTGATCGGCTTAAAGTAATTACAATTTTAACTCACCTGCTGGAACTATTTGATCTAAATTATTATTACCACATGTACCAAGATACAGTGAAAACATTAACAAGCTGCAGATGCTGCCAGACCAGTTGAATTTTTCCAGCAATTTGTTTTTTGTTTCTGATGTCCAGTACCTGCAGTTTTTTGTTAAGAATTTCATCTCAATTCTGGGAACTCTTTTGGGGAAAAAAAGTGACTTGTTGCTTGACATTGAAAAAGGCCTTGTTTTACTTATCATAGAATTTTCCCAAATTTCCTGCCATAGCCTTCACGTCATGCTAGGGCTTATAAGATTCGGCTCTTTGGAGTATACGTGATATATTAATTAATCATTTTAACTGGGCGAGAATTATTGGCTCTTTAATCTCAAGGCTATTAACTAATGTAATAGAATGATATCTGAAAATGGTGATGTATGAATGGTGCATTACTGCTCAATTAATGACCTGCTAATGGAGTGTACTTCCTTCAAACTCTGTGTTGTGAACAGAATGGAAGAATTGCGTATTCACACAAGCAAGATTTTTGAACTATTGTCACTTAAATCTAATTTGTATTTCAGTATAGTCACTGGGATTAAATGAAAGAAGTGACAACGTAAGATATCACTTGACTATTGACGAACAACAGGGGTTTAGAATTTAACGGGCATACACGTGAATATTTTTATAAAACAGAAAATGACAGTACTAACACATTGAGTGAACTAAAGTTAACTCCAGCACAAAAATCCATTGTCATACTATAACCTTTGAATTAAAGCTTAAAAAGGCAAAGATAAACACAAATCTTCTCGAGGTTCCAAGTGAGTTGCATCAAAAATTTATGATAAAGTCTGAATATTCCTCTTGATGAAAATAAAGATATTATGCCAGTTCTGAAGAAACATAGATGAGAAAAGTACAAATGTTCACTGCATGAAAATAGGGAGATTTACTGTCTCTTTTGAACCTTAGCTGTTTTGTTCCTGGTGTTATCTTGCCTGAGTGCTGTTACATTTTGTGCAAGTCTGAATATCTTTTTTTTCTACAAAACAGTAAGTTTTAAAAGACATTTTACTTTTTCTAAAAAACAAAAATAGAAATTGCTGGAAATTGTTATGGTTAGAGACAAAAAAATTGCAAATGCTAGAATCCAAAGTAAACAGGCAGGAGGCTAGAAGAACACAGCAGCCAGGCAGCATCAGGAGGTGGAGAAGTCAACGATTTGGGTATAACCCACCTTCAGGACTGTGGGTGTGGGTAAGGGGAGCTGCAGATAAAGGGGGTGGAGGGAGCAGGGTGGTGAAGTGGGGATAGATGAAGACAGGCAGAGAGTATGACCTGGTTGGTCAATGGGAGGAATTAATTTGGTAGGTGGCAGACGGAAGTGGGGAGGCTGGGAAAGTAAAATCAAAGATAGGTTCTTACAGGAGAGATAAAAATCACACACCAGGTTATAGTCCCACCCGAGTCCAACACTGGCATCTCCAAATACAGGAGAGATGTCAGAGAGAGTCAGCCAGAAAACCTCTGAATTCAGGAAATTTCTCCCCAGCTAAAAATTGACCAGCATTCAGGAATACATCTAGGTTCATCTTCCATGTATGTTTTTTGATGCAATTGGTTTAGCTTCTCATCTTTTTGCTGTAACTCAGTTAATTTCTCTGAGCTAAACATGTTTGCTTTGTTGTCTATCTGCTCCTGTTTCATCTCGAGCAACTGATCAAACAGGGTCTCTGCTAATTCCACTTTAACTTTCTTATCTGTACTCTTTGATCTCTCCAATTTCAGTTGGTGAATTTGTGACCTTGTTATCACACTAGCAGAAAAAGACCACAACCAGGCCCTCTTAAAACCTTTTAAGAAGGTAGTCCAGATTCTAACTTCTCTAGTTGCTTTAAGCAGGTGTAGTGGGATATTCCAGGACTTACAGTTGACCCAAACCCTCAGCTTTAAACAAAACAAAATTTATTTACACACAAACAAAAAACCGAATTTAGAATAACATAACCTATCTGAAAACCCAATCGACTCTATCGTAACTTAATGATGCTGTTCCAAACACTTGCAAATCCCTACAAACATCCCCTTGGCAGTAAAGGTAAAATTAAAGACAGGTTCTTACAGGAAACATCTCAGTCAGCCAGAAAACCTTTGAATCCTGGAATTTCCTCCCTGGCTAAAACTTGACCAGCAGCTTCAAACAGATTGCTTGCTAAAACCAAACCAAACCCTGAACTGGGAGAACCGGTCACTCCCCTTTCATTGTGCAAGTGTTTCAAAATATAGATTTAAAAAGCCCCTTCTCAAGTAGATATTTTCAGACATATCTGGACCTCTGCCATTATGTTCCCTTTTGAAAAACAACCAAGGACAGAATAACCTTGTTAAAGGAGCAGCATTGTCGCAAAAGGCACAGCGAGCCTGGCAGTATATATGGAGAGAAATCAGAGTTAACATTTTTGGGCCAAATGACCATTCCTCAGAATAGGTGCTGCCAAACCTGTTGAACTTTTCCAGCAATTTCTATTTTTGTTTCTGACTATAGCATCCACAGTTCTTTTGGTTTTGACTTCTTACTAAAAACAGATTTGTTTTGAATAGATCAATCATTTTGCTAAATAACATTTTAGGAAAATTTAAACAAGTTGAAAGATCTTGAGGATACTGTTAATTTTTAGAGCACTATATTGGTTGGAAGTAACACTTTACGATTTTCCTTGGCAATTATTTCCATCAGTTGTGTTTGTATTTCTGCTATTGAAAAATTAACATGGAAGCTGACAGCAAGACTGGGTTAAATGACCGACAGGTGCCAAAAGGTTGATCAAAATTTGCCTCCAGACACATTTGAAGGTTTGTTTGTCAGTTTCAAAGAAAAAAAACCAATATGTTGAAGGGAACAGCTTGAACCTAATATAGAACCTTGTCTAAAGTACAGGTACACAATCCTTTATCTGAAATCCTTGGGGCCAGTTGCTTTTTGGATTTAGGAATTTTTCTGATTTTGGAATAAATTATATTTTCACAATGAAATAAAAAAAACTTACCGAACAGCAGGCCAGTACGAGCACTGAGACACAGTTAACGCCTGCCAGTGCTGGGCATGTAACCATTTCACATCTGAGTGACCTGGGTCAAGTGGGTATGGAGTTGAGTCACCTGTCTGCAAACCAAACAACCTCATTAACCAGAAAAACCTTCACATAAAACTCTTTGGATTTCAGAGCTTTATGGATTTCAGAATTGATGATAAAGGATTGTGTACCGTAGTTTATCATTCATTGTTAAAACCTTGTTATATTATTGCATGTATGGAATAAAACATCTACATTTTTAGAAGGATATTGTCCATGCTTTCGACCAGATCCTACATGCTGAAGATGTTATTTCTAATCTCCTTATCTCCTGATGGCACAGGGGAGAGAATTCTCAGAGGCACTCAGTGCCTGATTAATGGACTTGGCATTACAAAAGAGAGGATTGACTGAGAGCTACACTTGTGGCCTTATTTATAATAGGCACTATATTGCCCTGTACACAGCCACTGCCAGCATCATTCACCATTGCCAAGCAAGGCACAGTTGTTGATCCTTGGCTTCTACATTCAAGGGGATGAAATTCAACCCCTACACTGTTTGATCCTGGGGACGGTCTCAAAATGTTCAGGGCCAAATTACATTTCATGTGAATGCATTCCCTAAACATAGTGATCAAGATTTTTCACTGGGTCTCCAGCTGGCATGCAAGATTCCTACTGCCTTCATGATAACCATTCAGTGACGTCTGGGGTCCATTCTTGTCTTTTAATTTTTTTATAATCAGGTGATGACCGGCTGACTATTATTACTGTGGAATACAGGTTCCCAAGTGCAGGATAATACAGATACTTAAAACTGCTCACTTGTTTAGTGGTGGACAATTGTGATTTGAACCTATCCAATGATCCTATCGTTGTTTCTAAAATAACACAATGATAGGACATACAAGCACTAGAAATTGGGAGTTTACCATTTGTAGTGTGAGACCTGACAGGATCATAAGAAACTACAGAGAGTTGTGAACACACAATCCACCAGGTGAGATTAGAATGGTGCTGGAAAATCACAGCCGGTAAGGCAGCATTCCTGATGAAGGGTTTTTGCTCAAAACGTCGATTTTCCTGCTCCTTGGATACTGCCTGACCTGCTGTGCTTTTCCAGCACCACTCTAATCTTGACTCTGAGCTCCAGCATCTGCAGTCCTCACTTTTGCCTAGTCCATCAGGCAATGCAACCTTTCATCCATTGACTCCACCTATAGTCCTCACTTCCTCAGGTTGTGAGGACCCCTGCCACTCTGGTTATAATCTCTTCAAACCCCTTCCTTTGGGCAGAAGATACACTCACCAACAGATTCAAGGTCTGCTTCTTCCTCGCTGTCATTAGATTTCTGATTGGATCTCTCAAATGTCAAATTTAATGTTGACCTTGCTGTTTGTGCACCTTCTGTGCAGCCATAACTTTGTATTCCTCACTTTGTTCTCCTACCCTTATACACTGTATGGTGTAAGCTGTCTGTATTACACACAAAACAAAACAGTTCACTGTACCTAGGTTCATGTGACAATAATAAATCAAATTAAAAAATAACATGGTATTGCAGTACTTGAGATCCTACAGCAATGTTAATATAAGACAAGAAATTTGGAAGAAATTAACAGCAGTTAACTTAACAATAAATTATGTTGGATGAACAATAGTTTAAGAGCCTCAAGGTTATCCAAAGAATGCAACAATATGTTTCTGCATGGTCAGTCAGAGAGGAAGGCATTGCTTGTTATAGCATGAAGTAATCCAGCTGAAGAGTTTCAGTGCAGCTCAAGTGGCAGGTGATGGCAGGCTCTGAATACCAATCCAATTACATCTGACAATGGAAGACAAGTAAGATAAGAAGTCTCAGCTGTAACTTCTAAGGATGCTTCATGACTGAATGCTACCTGTGACAATAATATCCAAATAATATTTTGAGATATCACAGTCATTGAATTGTTTACCATCAAGGTCCAGGGGAGAACTTGAAAAAAAATCACACTCAAAGCCTCGTGTGGAATATAATTGTCCAATGCATAAATTAGCTGTCAGCCCACCCTGGAGCATATCTCAGTCTTGAACCAAATAAACGCAGGACAAAAAAAAAACAAAGCATTAAAACAGTGCTAGTTTTAATGAAATTTATTGTTGTCAGATGAGAAACTACATCTCATTTCAACGTTTTGAAGTATCTTTGGTCAGATGTTCTGAATAGGATTTATGTGGGTCAATGAAGTGCCATCTTTATGTTTGTGAGGAAGAGGGTGTAAACAGGATGACCCATGCAGTGGTCAGATCTAGTAAACATGTCAAACTCGGCAGTATGAGAATAGCACACGTTGGTTGAAACTGGTCAAGTTAACCTCCACCTTGCTCTCCAGGTTGTTGCTGTTAGGTTTTTTGCTAAATAGTTTTTTTTCATTTAAAAGTAAATGGTCATCTGCTTAAGACAGCAATAAGGATAATTTCTCAGTGTGTTTTGAACCTTTGGAACTCTGTTCCTCAAAAGGTAGTGAAAGCAATTTTTGAATAATTTAAAGGCAGAGGTAAATAGATGCTTGATAAGCAAGGGATTGAATGATTATCATGAATATGTAGGAATTTGGAATGACCAAATCAGCCATGAACTTATTAAATAGCAGAGCACACTAGCAGGCTGAGTTCTCTTATACCGTATTTTTGTCAGCCATGGATTTTAGGATGTCCATGTCAAAATCTCAGATTATAAAGGTAAATTCTGCAAAATACAGGGCCACATGAAATCCTAACACATTTAGTCTGCTGCAGAATGGCTAAATTAAGCAGTCAAGTGGTTAACATAAACTCAGCGTCTCATGCAAAGATGGTACGAAACCAAACATCTACACGAACATAATATGATTCTAGCAGGCAGGGTGGTAATTGCTTTTAAGCTGTGTAAGGAGAATTGATGGCACATACCTTATTCAGGTGTTCAATTCAAGCTCTACAAGTGTTGAAATAATATATGGTTCAATGCAGGCAGTAAGGATTAGTTTAATTTGGCGTCATGTTTAGCACAACATCATCTGCCAAAGCATTCATTTCTATGTCCTGTAATAATTTTCTAATCCAAATGAAAGTCACTATAAGCTGCTGTCTCTCTAACGAGAAAGATGGTAGTTAGTTTAGCCTGAGAATCACCTCACATCTGTTGTGAGAGTAAGGTTGTGAAGGCAAGGTCTTCATGGTAACATTAGCCGGCTCAGAAATTAAACTCTGCCGGTCTCACTCTGCATCACAAGTCAGCTTTCCAGCCAATGGAGCTAACTAACTCCAAACTCATTTATATAAATATTAATGAATCAAGTTAAAAATCACACAACACCAGGTTATAGTCCAACAGGTTTAATTGGAAGAACACTAGCTTTCGGAGCGTCACTCCTTCATCAGGTGGTAGTCTACCATCTGATGAAGGAGTGGCACTCCAAAAGCTAGTGTGCTTCAATTAAACCTGTTGGACTATAACCTGGTATTATGTAATTTTTAACTTTGTATACCCCAGTCCAACACCGGCATCTCCAAATCATTACTGAATCAAGACAGTCAGCACTTAAAATCCATCCCAAAAACATTTGGCTCAGTGTTATTAAAGCAATTTTTTTAAAAAACTATTTATCATGCTGCAGACTTTCACATTGGCATGTGTATTATCAACAAAAGTGAGAGTTTTTTTGACTTGGAGTGGCTGGGCGTGTATGGAAATGGTGGGTTAAAAAAACCCTGGAGATGACAGCATTATTGGGAATTTGTCATTGTACTTGTCAAATGATCAGAGAATGGAATAATGATAACTTTTATTTAGTTGAAAAATTACATTTAGATGTCATTAGATCCCCCATCCACGCCAAAAATTGAAAAACCATACTCTCATAATCATTTTGCTCATTATAAGTTTTGAATTCTGCATTGATGCAGATGTAATTTAGTGTATTGGGCTTTAATATGCTTTAAGGTTGATATCTAGCATCAATTTTGAGGTCTGTTTTTCAGCATTACTTGTTAACTTTTGCTAGTTTTCAAGATGGCTATTTAGATTCTTAGATATGTAGCAAAGAAACAGATCCTTCGGTCCAACTTGTCCATGTGAATCAGATATCCTAAACTAATCTAGTCTCATTTGCCAGCACTTGGCCCAAACCCTTTAAGCCCTTCCTATTCATATACCCATCCAGATGCCTTTTAAACGCTGTAATTGTTCCAGCCTCCACCACTTCCTCTGGCAGCTCATTCCATACACGTATCATGCTCTGTGTGAAAAAGTTGCCCCTCAGGTCCCTTTTAAATCTTTCCTCTCTCACTCTAAACCTATGTCCTCTAGTTTTGGATCACTTGTGACACATGGCTTAAAAATGTCCACATCCATTTATCAAAAGCAATTACAGATAACAACTGAACAACTTCTGTTGACCTAATGTTCATTCACGCCAAACAGCAGAAAAGCTTCAAATTAATTATACCAGATTCATGCCTAATCACAGAATGATGTCTGCATGGGTGTGCCTGTTCTGTTTATCCTATTGTTTCCTTTGTGCAAAGTACTAAATGGGGGTTGATTTTATTTAGCACATAGAGAAAGCATTTGGTGGAGACAATTCCATTTATTAAAAACACAATTGCCTACTGCTCAAACACTGCAGAAACCAAGTCTGAATATGAGAGGTTTGGTACCACTGAACTCTTGCGCCCATAGATTCTGTATTGATTGTAATGAAATCAGCCATGTAGACCTGATAGAATTTGAGTTCCCTGATTTGGGGGTGTTAATCTGGTCCAACCCTGAACCCTGGCTGACAGATATAAACTGGTGCCTCAGAGGTTCTGCTCACTTTGAGATCTGGCTCTGAGGGAGCTAGATCAGTGACAAGGATTTTGCATGTGTAAATTCAAGGTGACTTGGTGATAGGATGCCAGCCTCTGTGAAGCTATTCCAGATTCAGTTTGTCAGTGCCTCATTCTTTTTGTTGATCCTCAGTCAGAACTTAAACTAATGACAGGGAGGTGGGCAGAGGGGGCGGGGTTGCCTTTTTAGTTCGGAACAAAATTAAATCTATGGCACTGAATGACATAGGGTCGGATGATGTGGAGTCTGTGTGGGTGGAATTAAGGAACCACAAAGACAAAAAAACCATAATGGGAGTTATGTACTGACCTCCTAACAGTGGTCAGGATGAGGGTGCAACATGTACTGGGAAATAGAGAAGGCATGTCAGAAAGGCAAGGTCACGGTGATCATGGGGGACTTCAATATGCAGGTGGACTGGGTAAATAATGTTGCCAGTGGATCCAAAGAAAGGGAATTCATGAAATGCTTACAGGATGGCTTACAGGATGGACCCCACAAGGGAGCAGGCTATTCTGGACCTAGTGCTATGTAATGAACCAGACTTTATAAAAAATCTTAAAGTAAGGGAACACTTAGAAGCAAGCGATCATAATATGGTAGAGTTCAGTCTGCAGTTTGAAAGAGAGAAGGCAAAATCAGATATAATGGTATTACAGTTAAATAAAGGTAATTATGAG
>NC_057725.1:19044913-19055796 GCF_004010195.1 Chiloscyllium plagiosum | reverse complement strand
ACTGGAGTGTGTCCAGCGGGGATTCACACGGATGATCCCTGGAATGGTAGGTCTAACATACGAGGAACGGCTGAGGATCCTGAGGTTGTATTCATTGGAGTTTAGAAGATTAAGGAGAGATCCAATAGAAACTTACAAGATAATACTTGGCTTGGAAAGGGTGGATGCTAGGAAGTTGTTTCCGTTAGCCGAAGCGACTAGGACCCTTGGGCACAGCCTTAGAATTAGAGGGGGTAAATTCAGAACAGAAATGCGGAGACATTTCTTCAGCCAGAGAGTGGTGGGCCTGTGGAATTCATTGGAGTGCAGTGGAGGCCGGGACGCTAAATGTCTTCAAGGCAGAGATTGATCAATTCTTGATGTCACAAGGAATTAAGGGCTACGGGGAGAATGCGGGTAAGTGGAGTTGAAATGCCCATCAGCCATGATTAAATGGCGGAGTGGACTCGATGGGCCGAATGGCCTTACTTCCACTCCTATGCCTTATGGTCTTATGGTCTAATGTCAATTGAATACCACACAAAAAAAATCCTTTTCCTTTGGTGCTTCATCTGCAGCTTAGATTCACTTAAGTGTTACAGGATGTCCTCTGATAATAATCTGTAGATTTCATGAGACAGAAACATTAGAAGTCCATTAGTCAGTGCGTTTAATCTAATTGCATGACCAGAACACAGGAAGTTGACAGCTGCTGAATTGCTTGTCAGAATAATATTCCTTAGCTGATCTCACAAATACAATAAGGAAGAGGATTATTTTAGTGAAAACCCAATTAGTCTCTTCTCTAACGGAAGTTATTTGTACTACATTGCAAACTTGTCCATTCATTAGTATCTGGCCTTTCTGGATTTGAGCACTAATGGAATTCTATTTAGTTATGAGTAGTTTGAATGATCCGGTTCGACTTTTCTTTTTGTATTCCACTTGTTAGGTGTGAAGTTTCATGTAACTTCAAGTTGCGGTCACAGATTATAAATCATGAAGACAAATTAGATTAGTTCCAGTACAGAAATTATTAATCTTTATTTTTCAGATTTTTCTTTGAACAGAGCTGAAGACTTCATCATTCGAATAGCAACCCATGACAGATTCCCTTAGTTTACCCTTTAAAAAAAAGCTTGATTTAGTATCTGAGATCAAATAGGGGAAA
The DNA here is from genome assembly GCF_004010195.1 of Chiloscyllium plagiosum. Classification (NCBI taxonomy): domain Eukaryota; kingdom Metazoa; phylum Chordata; class Chondrichthyes; order Orectolobiformes; family Hemiscylliidae; genus Chiloscyllium; species Chiloscyllium plagiosum. The sequence continues at coordinate 19,054,646 of NC_057725.1, read as the reverse complement.
AAAAAATTGGAGACAAAATATATCAAAAGATAAATGAAAGAATTCCAGATCAGGAAACACCCATGATCTGGGTAATAATGCTACTACCCATGGACCTATAGATGAAGAGGGATGGAATTAAAATTTCATGTAGATGGTCTTTCAAAATCTTCATCCTAAAATTCTAGTTTTGTTTCTCTCTGCACAAACATTGCCCTGGAATTCTAATATTGTGTTTTTATTTCAGATTTGTAGCATCTGCCAAATTTAATTTTAAACAGAGAAAGGTGCATTGTTTGGATTGGATATTGACATAGAGGGCTTGAGATTGCACTCTATGAAAATATTTAAGTTCTGATGAAATTTCTTTGTCTACTGTTTAATGGAGCATTAACTCATTTTCAAAGGACAGAAGGAAGGTGAAGTAGAATACATATATATGCTAATATTTGCTCAGCAGGTATAAATATCCTGACTGATGATTAATTTATAGCATGGTACTATAGAGAAGTGAGGATATTTGAATTTAATTGCAGAATATTTAGTTAAATGGCTGAACTGTTCTTGTGTAATCCCGTGCAGTGTACAATAGCATGACTGCACATGAAATTGGAGGTTACCTTATGAACTGGTATTGTGTTGGGCAGCAGTGGAGAAAGCACTTGAATATGAAATTCATTTTTGCTTGGCTTGACAAGTGCTATTCCAAGCTTTTAAACTTTGTCTCTTTTTATTTTGCTCTCTGTATCAATCTAAGCTTCCTTTCCCTCTTATTTCTATTTCTAATATCTGATTGACATAACGTTCTTCATGCCGTGTGTTGGAAGTTAAAAAGGCATGTGATAAAATGAGCAATTTTAGAGCTCATGGAATAAAAAGGACAATAACAATAAGGGTACAAAATTACCTGATTGAAAGGAGACAGTGAATGGATATGAACAGTTGTTTTACCGATTGGCAGATGTCTAATGCAGAGCTCCCCAGTGGGTGGTGTTAGGACCCCTGCTGTTTCTGACATATGCTGATGACCGAGAACATATAAGAGTGCCTTATGCATCACCCAATATAAACTCATTACTGCTTGCACAACTGATGTAATTCAGAGTGAAACACAACAGAAGTTTGTGAACAAATAGTAATGGCAGATTTAGGTCTCCTGTCAGATCATGAACTGATTCAGGTGATACAGATCGAAGTCGAGAGCTTAATTTCCTAATCTTCCAAGGAAGAATCTTCAGTACCAGTGACAGTGCTCATGTGTATTAAAACATAATCCTCAAATAAGACGATGAAGGATGTGAATGTGCTGAGCTCACTAGTGATGCAATCATGGAGGCTGAATGAAACTGTCCAACCTAATCAACACGGTGAACTAAAAATCTGTTCACTTTAGCAATAGCATATTGAGAATTTTAAAAATGCTCACTAGATTGAAGTTGTGGTGCATATAACTCCAGAGAAGCCACTAATATGAAGGGGTGATGTTGAGTGCAGGGCTGTCGATGTGGTGTGCAAGGTCTTCCAAAAGATGTTTGATGCAGACAGTGCCACACACCGACTTGTGAGGAAAGGTTATTGATCTTGGAATAAAAGAGGCAGGAATGATATCTATGCAAAATTGTCTGAGAGACTGGAAAGCGAGTCAAAGTTAAGGACATTTTTCAAGGTGGAAGAAAGTTTGCAGTGGCGTTCCCCAGGGCTTGTTATTTGGATCCTTGCTTTTACTGATATATAAATGATCTGAATCATGGTGTGCAGCAGACAATTTCCAAGTTTGCAGAGGACAGCAAGCTGTGAAGATGGCAGTGCAGAACTTCAAAGGAGTTGGTGGAGTGGTGGATTTGTGGCGGATGAAGTTCAAAGTGGAGAAGTGTGAGGTGATACAGTTTTATAAAAAGACATGGGAAGACAGAAAACTAGTGGTTACTATTTTAAAGGGTGTTCAAGGGTAGAGAGAGACTATACATGGGTCTCATACACAAAACTCATTAAATGCAATAGGACAGATAGAAAGAGCTATTAATAAAGCAGACAGTGTTCAAAGCTTCATTAATAAAGTTTTCCATAGTCATACTAGATCATAGGGCTTCTTTGTAATCACAGACAACTGGTGGTACTTTAACCTGTGGAGTACCATACCTCATGGGTTAGGGAGAGTTTGAGAGGGAGAGTCACTCATGGTAACCTTAGCCAATGTGGGAACTGTTGGCATCAGACTGCTTTGCAAACCAGTCATTCAATCAACTAGCGGCATAAAGTACAGGAGCGAGGAGGTTTTGGTAAAACTATATAGGACATTGGATAGATCTCATCTGGAAGATTGTGTACAGTTCTGGGCATCACCTGTTAGAAAGGATTGGAGAATATAATAGAAGCTTATGAGGATGGTTCCAAGGATGAGACACTTTAGTTCAAAGAATAGTCTGGAGACATTGGTGCTGTCTTCCTTGAGACAAAAAGGTTAAGAGATCTGAAAGAAGTTTTCAAATTCTGAGGAAGTCTGGGCACAGAAAATGTTCCTACTCATTAGAGGATCAAAAGTCCATCATTAGATCACTTATTAGAGGATATTGATTTAAACTGTTTTGCCAAAAAAAGAAAAGTGAAGTGAGAAAAATTATTTTCACAGTCAAGAACAATTGTACAGTCAAGAACAATATCTTTCCCATTGTTATTAGACTTCTGAATGGACATTCAAGTTTCACATCTAATGTTGATCTTGCTTTTAGTGCATCTTGTTTGCAGCAGTAACTTTCTATTCCTTGCTCTGTTCAATCATCCAATGATCTCCCTGTACTGCATGCAATACAAAATCTTTCACTGTACCTAGGTACACATGACAATAATAATGCACTGGCTGAAAGTGTGGTGAAGGCAGGCTCAGTTGAGGTGATCAAAAGGCATTATATGATTATTGAAAATTGAAACATTTTGCACAATTATAGGAAAAGGAGATTGGCATTTAGTTAAAATGCTCAGAGAACCAAAAGGCACAATGAGACAAACAGCCCTGTTCTGTACCCTAAAAATTCTGTGCTATGTTCAAATGTGATATGCCCAAATAAACTGCTGGGATCCAGGATTCCGAGACCCAGGAATCTGGAAAAAAAAAGTAAGTGCATGTTTAATAGATATCTGAAAAGGAAATTCAAAAGATTAAAGATCCTCTAATACTGCACAGGAGCAATTGCATGTATCTGCAGGAACAATACCTTCTGTGAAGGAGGTCCGAAGAATAAAAGGTTGTCCAAGTTCAAAGGATTTTCAGACCTCCTTTTGATTTTGATTTTATTTTTGATTAATGTCAATTACCTTGAATGCAGATATCTGCCAAATCCAAAGAGAATGTATTCTGGAAGAATGCTGGGGCATCCAGATCACCCAAATCTGAAGAGAGATGAGATCTTGTATAAAGTAGTTTTATACACAAAAGTATAGGTATTTATAATGGTAAAAAAGCTTGAAGTGACGTGTTCTATTAGTGTGTTTGGGTCTGAAAGGGTTAAAGTTGACAATTGCCTTAAATACTGCCCAATATGATGACATCGTATGAGGTAGTTGGAGAATAGGTTACAACCCAGAGGGAGTAACACCCACTCTCTTGGTCTTCCTCACAGTTTCTGGAGCAAGGTACATCACATCAGTATAACTTGTACTTAGTTTCTATCATGCAATAAATTACATCTTGTTTAAGACAAAAGCCTATTATCATTAGACTACCAAGTAGTTTTCCTCTACTGCACAAGATCAAACAGTCCCTGTGGATCTCTTAAAAGAGGATGGTGACAGTAAATCTGCCTTATAGTGAGCAACAGTGCAGAAAGCTCATACATCATGATGAGCAGAGGTCTGCATCATTCCTACAACAGGCAATGATCCTTGTAATGATTCTGGATTAGTGGTGCTGGAAGAGCACAGCAGTTCAGGCAGCATCCGAGGAGCAGTAAAATCGACGTTTCGGGCAAAAGCCCTTCATCAGGAATGATCCTTGTAAGCTGTATGGTTATGTTGGCGTGTGGCTGCTCTGGAAGATCTGCACACCCCGATCAAAGCGCAGGCATGCCCATCTCTAGTTGGAGAAGCCGTTGTTTTGCACCGACCTTCAATGTGCTCAGTGGCAGGAAAAAATATGGGAAACATAGAATACCATAATAAAAAAAAATTGCAGCTGACACAAAACCTGAAAGGTGTTGTGAACTGTGAGGAGGATTGTATAAGGATTTTCAAAAGGACACAGACAGGTTGGGAGAATAGGCAGCCACTAGCTGTAAGATTATTAGATTACTAATAGAACTCTAACTGTTGAAATCTGCCTTTATTTGGAAACTTGTCTTGATCGAATAGTAAAGAGGGAAAATAAGATGTAGAACACTGTATTGAAAGGTGGTAGAGTCAAAGGAAAAGAAAGTTGACATTTATAAAGAGCTTTCCTGCAGCAAAAACAGTTAGGACTTTGATAGTTCTTTGTGAGAAACTGCTTGTGAGAGGATGGAACATGGATTTCTTTCTGAGCTAAGGAATCATAATGTGTAAAACATTGAGATACTGCAGTAACCACTATAAATACATGTTCAATGCTAACAATTGCCATGTAAACCTTGGAAAGAGAAAGTTAATGTTTCAAGTCCCGTGTGACTTTCTTCAGAACTCTTCAGTTCTTCTTAGACGTGAGACGTTAACTCCGTTTCAGTCTCCACTGATGCTGTCAGACCCATTAATTTTCTCTGGCATTCTGTGTTTCTGATTTCCAGCATCTGCAACTATTTTACTTTTATGGCTATGAAATATATTCTTGGTAAGCCATGAGAAACAAGCTCAAACATGAATCACAATGATTGGAGAAAGGGAAAGGTCAATTGGGTAACAAGCAAAATTAAAAAAGAAAAGCCCGTATTTGTTTCTGTGTGACAGCAAGCAACCATCCAAGATGAAACAAAAATCAAAACAAGAGACAATGGAAAGGGGGAGAGAGAGGAGAGCAGAGAAGAAAAACTGAAAGATGATTTCTATTAGATTTTTTTTTTAGATTAGATTACAGTGTGGAAACAGGCCCTTCGGCCCAACAAGTCCACACCGACCCGCCAAAGCGAAACCCACCCATACCCCTACATTTACCCCTTACCTAACACTACGGGCAATTTAGCATGGCCAATTCACCTGACCTGCATATCTTTGGACTGTGGGAGGAAACCGGAGCACCCGGAGGAAACCCACGCAGACACGGGGAGAACGTGCAAACTCCACACAGTCAGTCGCCTGAGGCTGAGGGAATGAGGGAATGAGGGAAATAGAAATATTGTTAGAGTCAAGGAAGAGGCATACAAATTGACCATAAAAAGTTACTGACCTGAAGACTGGGAATAGACTTCTTCAAAGGAGGACAAACGTATTGAGTAAGAGGGAGAAAATAGAATATGAGAGGAAGATTGTGGGTTATATCTAAACCTATTGCACAAATCTCTGCAGACATGCGAAGAGAAAGAGGTTAATGAAGACAAATGTAAGTCCCCTATATTGAGAAACCGGGCGTGTTATAATGAGCACAAAGAGACGACTGGCAATTAAATGCATTCTTTGATTCTGCATTCACTAAAGGATGACACAAATAGCATCCCAAAAGTGTTGGGAAACAAAGGGTCTCATAAGAGGGAGGAACAGAAGGTAATCAGTTTTAGTTGGGAAACAATGGGATTAATCCCCAGCCCCTGAAAAGTCTACATCCCAGAGCACTTGAGGAAATGGTCCGACAAATAGTGGATGCATTAATGATCCTATTTCAAGATTCTAGAGTCTGGAACAACTTCTATGGATTGGAGATTTGCGAATGTAACCCCGATTCTTTTAAAAAATGGGAACACCGAGAAAGCAAGCAGCTATCAACCAATTAGCCTAATATCAATAGCAAGGAAAATGCTCATGATCATTATGTAAGATTTAATGTCAGTGCACCTGGAAAACAGTGACAGGATTGGACAGAGTGAGCATGGATTTATGAAAGCTTGATAAATATAGTCATAGAGCCAGACAGTATGGAAACAGACCGTTTGGTCCAGCCAGACCCAACACTCGATGACCAGACTTCCTGATCTGATCTAGTTCCATTTGCCAGTGTTTGGCCCAAATCCTGATAAAACCTTCTGATTTTTGCCTCAATCTAGTTGTCTTTTGAATGTTGTAATTGTACCAGCCTCCATCACTTCCTCTGGCAACTCATTCCACACACACTACCCTTTGCATGAGGAAGTCATAGAGATGTACAGCATGGAAACAGATCCTTTGGTCCAACTTCTCTAGGCTGACCAGATATCCTCACCTAATCTAGTCCCATTTGCCAGCACTTGGCCCATATCACTCTAAACCTTCCTAATCATATACCCATCCAGATGTCTTTAAATACTGTAATTGTACCAGCTTCCACCACTTCCTCTGGCAGCTCATTCCATACACTCGCCACACTCTGTGTTAAAAAATATGTTCCTTAGATCCCTCTTATATCATTCCCTCTCACCTTATGCCTCCAACCCAGGAAAAGATGTTGTCTATTTATTCTATTCATACCCCTCATGAATTTATAAACATTTATAAGATCACCCCTCAGCATCAGCCTCTCCCTACAGCTCAAATCCTCCAATTCTGGCAACATCCTTGTAAATCTTTTCTGAACCCTTTCAAATTTCACAACATCCGTCGTGTAGGAAGGAGACCAGAACTGCATGCAATATTCCAAAAGTGGCCTAACCAATGTCTTGTACACCCGCAACATGACCTCCCAATTCCTACACTCAATGCCTCGACCAATAAAGGAAAGCATACCAAATGCCACCTTCACTATCCTATCTATCTGTGACTCTACTTTCAAGGAAGTATGAACCTGCACTCCAAATTCTCTTTGTTCAGCAACAGTCCCCAGGACCTTACCATTAAGTGTATAGGTCCTGCTCTGATTTGCTTTTCCAAAATGCAGCACCTCATATTTATCTAAATTAAACTCCATCTGCCATTCGTCAGCCCATTGGCCCATCTGGTCAAGATCCCATTGTACTCTGAGGTAACATTCTTCGCTGTTCACTACATCTCCTTGCAAACTTACTAACTATATCTCCTATGTTCACATCCAAATCATTTATATAAATGTTGAAGAGCAGCACCGATCCTTGTGGGACATCACTGGTCACAGGCCTCCAGTCTGAAAAACAATCCTTCACCACCACTATCTGCTTATTTCAAGAGGGTCAACATCATCCCTGTGCCTAAGATGGCTCATGCAGCATGTCTCAATGACTACTAGCCAGTGGCCCTAACTTCAGTGGTCAGGAAGTGTTTTGAAAGGCTGGTCATGACATTAATCAACTCCAGTGTTTAGGTCAGAGTGGTACTGGAAAAGCACAGCAGGTCAAGCAGCATCCAAGGAGCAGGAAAATCAACGTTCCGGGCAAAAGCCCTTTATCAGGAATAGAGGCAGGGAGCCTCCTGAGTGGAGATAGATAAGTGGGGGGGGGGGGTGCTGGGGAGAAGGTAGCAAAGAGTACAATAGGTGAATGGAGGTGGGTATGGCGGTGGTAGGTCAGAGAGGAGGGTGGAGCGGATAGGTGGGAAGGGAGATTGGCAGGTAGGACAGGTCATGAGGCCTGTGCTGTGCAGGAAGGTTGGAAGGTTGGTTGCAACCTCATAGTCCGGGAACCCCACACTGCCCGATTCTACATCCTTCCCAAGATCCACAAGCCTGACCACCCCAGCCGGCCCATTATCTCAGCATGCTCCTGCCCTACCAAACTCATCTCCACCTACCTCCATACTGTCATATCCCCCCCTAGTCCACGAACTCCCCAAATACATTCAAGACACCATCCACGCCCTCCACCTTTTCCAAGATTTCCGTTTCCCTGGCCCCCAATGCTTCATCTTCATCATGGACATCTAGTCCCTCTACACCTCCATCTGCCATGACCTGGGCCTCCAACCCTCCATTTCTTCCTCTCCCGACGTCCCCAACAGTACCCTTCCACTGACACCCTCATTCATTTGGCTGAACCGGTCCTCACCCTCAACAATTTCTCCTTCGAATCCTCCCACTTCCTCCAGACCAAAGGGGTAGCCATGGGCACCTGTATGGGCCCAGCTATGCCTGTCTCTTTGTTGGTTACATAGAACAGTCTATCCTCCGTAGTTACACTGACACCACACCTCACCTCTTCCTCCGCTACATTGATGACTGCATTGGAACCACCTCATGCTCCTGCGAGGAGGCTGAGCAGTTCATCAACTTCACCAACACATTCCACCCTGATCTTAAATTCACCTGGACCATCTCTGACACCTCCCTCCCTTTCCTGGACCTCTCCATCTCCATTAATGATGACACTGACATTTTTTACAAACCCACCGACACCCACAGCTACCTGGATTACAACTCTTCCTACCTGACTTCCTGCAAAAATGCCATCCCATTTTCCCAATTCCTCCACCTCTGCCGTATCTGCTCCCAGGAGGACCAGTTCCACCACAGAACACACCAGATGGCCTCCTTCTTTAGAGATTGCAATTTCCCTTCCCACATGGTTGAAGATGCCCTCCAACGCATCTCATCCACATCCCGCACCTCCGCCCTCAAGCCCCACCCCTCCAACCGTAACAAGGACAGAATCCCCCTGGTGCTCACCTTCCACCCTACCAACCTTCGCATAAACCGCATCTTCCGACGACATTTCTGCCACCTCCAAACGGACCCCACCACCAGGGATATATTTCCCTCCCCACCCCTTTCCGCTTTCCGCAAAAACCATTCCCTCCATGACTACCTGGTCAGTCCATGCCCCCCAACAACCTACCCTCCCCTCCTGACACCTTTCCCGCCACCGCAGGAATCGCAAAACCTGCACCCACACCTGCCCACCTCACCACCATCCAAGGCCCCAAAGGAGCCTTCCACATCCATCAAAGTTTCACCTGCACATCCACCAACGTCATCTATTCTATCCGTTGCTCCCGATGCGGTCTCCTCTACATTGGGGAGACTGGACACCTCCTAGCAGAGCGCTTCAGGGAACATCTCCGGGACACCTGCACCAATCAACCCCACCACCCCGTGGCCCAACATTTCAACTGCTCCTCCCACTCTGCCAAGCCATGCAGGTCCTGGGCCTCCTCCACCTACGCTTCCTCACTACCCGATACCTGGAGGAAGAATGCCTCATCTTCCGCCTCGGAACACTTCAACCCCAGGACATCAATGTGGACTTTACCAGTTTCCTCATTTCCCCTCCCCCCACCTTACCCCCAATTCCAACCTTCCAGCTCAGCACCATCCTCATGACCTGTCCTACCTGCCAATCTCCCTTCCTAACTATCTGTTCCATCCTCCCCTCTGACCTATTACCTTCATCGCCACTCACATTCACCTATTGTACTCTTTGCTACCTTCTCCCCAGCTCCACTGCCCCGCCCTTCCCCCCCACCCCACTTATCTCTGCACCGTGGAGGCTTCCTGCCTCCATTCCTGATGAAGGGCTTTTGCCTGAAATGTCAATTTGCCTGCTCCTCAGTGGCTGCCTGACCTGCTGTGCTTTTCCAGCACCACTCTGATCTAAACTCTGGTTTCCTCACTTTTGCCTAGTTGATTTTACTCTTACTGCGAATCCTCTTGCAAGAATGCCTACCTTGAAGAAGTTCTCCTCCTCTCTCTACAAGAATCTCAGTGAGTCTCTCTCTCACTGCAACCCCCAGGTCATCTCTTCTGCCCTGCAGCTTTTCAACC
>NC_057725.1:18977691-19044413 GCF_004010195.1 Chiloscyllium plagiosum | reverse complement strand
ATGCTTTTCAAGACATCCAGCACCTCCTCCTCCGTAATATGGACATTTTTCAAGATGTCACCACGTATTTCCCCTCTCAGCTGAAACCTATGCCCTCAAGTTTTGGACTTCCCCAACTCTTAGGAAAAAGACTTTGGCTATTCACCCTATCCATGCTCCTCATGATTTTACAAACCTCCATTAGGTCACCCCTCAGCCTCCAACATTCCAGGGAATAAAGCCCCAGCCTATTTAGTCTCTCTGTATAACTGAAACCCTCCAATCCCAGCAACTTCCTTTGTAAATCTTTTCTGCACCCTCTCAAGTTTAGCAACAACCTTTCTATAGACGGGTAAGCAGAATTTTACACAATATTCTAAAAGGGGCTTCACAAAATGTCTTGTACAGCTGCAACATAATATTCTGACTCTTATACCCAATGTTCTGACCAATGAAGGTAAGTGTGCAAAATGCCTTCTTCACCACCCTGTCTACTTGTGACTCCACTTTAAAGGAGCAATGCACCTGCACCCCTCGATGTCTTTGTTCGGCAACACTCCTCAAGACCTTACCATTAAATGTATAAGTCCTTCCCTGATTTGCCTTTCCAAAATGCAGTACCTCATGTTTATCTAAATTAAACTCCATTTGTTACTCCTCAACTCATTGGCCCATCTGATCAAGGTCCCATTGTACTCTGAGATAGTTTTCTTCACTGTCCACTCCACTACCTATTTTGGTGTCATCTGAAAATTTACTAACCACGCCCCCTATATTAATATCCAATCGTTTACATAGTTGATAAAAAGCAGTGGACCCTGGACCAATCCTTATGGCTGGTCACAGACTCCTGGACCAAAAACCAACTCTCTACTATCAGCCTCTGTCTCCTACCTTCAAACCAATTTGTACTCAATTGGCTAGCTCACCTTGGATCACACGTGATCTAACATTACTAACTAGTCTATCAAGCAGAACCTTGTTGAATGCTTTGCTGACATCTACTGCAAGGTGACATCATCTTCTTTGTCACCTCTTCAAAAAATTCAATTGAGTTAGTGAGGCATGTTGACTATCCCTAATCAGTCTTTGCTTTTACAAATGCATGCAAATCCTATCCCTCCAAATCCTTTCCAACAACTTACCTACCACTGATGAAAGACTTACTGGTCTATAGTTCTCTGGCTTTACCTAACAGCCTTTCTTAAATAATGGCACCATAGGAGCCTAGCTGCAGTCTTCTGACACCTCACCCGTGGCTGTCCATGATACAAATATTTCAACAAGGGGCCCAGCAATCATTTTCCCTAGCTTCCCACAAAGGTCTGGGAAACATCTAATCATGTCCTGGAGATTTATCAAACATTATGCATTTTAAGACCTGTGACACCTCCTCTTCTATAACATGAGCTCTTTTCGAGCCATTACTATTTATTTTCCCAAGTTCCCTAGCTTCCATGTCCTTCTCCACAGTAAATTCTGATGTGTGTGACAATGCTTCCCCTTTAACAAGCGTATTTTTTCCTTGAGGTTTTCTTTTACAGAGAGTTTGTAAAGGCAGAGGTAGCAAATTGTCTACTTTACCAAAGACAGGGGAGTGGCCAGTTCTCCCAGTTCAGGTTTTTTCTAGTTTTGTTTAGTTGGAACTGTGAGAAGCTGCTGCAGTTTTGAAAGGTTCCAAGCTTCAGCAGATGGTTCCTAACTGGCTTCCAATCTCTTTGGAAGTTGCTTCCTCCTTCCTGTAAGAACCTGAATTTAAATAACCTTTTGCCAAAGGGTGTGTTTATAGGCTGTTGCAGGAATTGGAATAGCTGCTTAGTTAAATTGTTGTATTTAGTTGGTTGGGTTTTCAAAAGTTAAGTTATTCCAAATTCTGCTTGCTTTTTGTTCTGCTGAAGTGGTTCTGTCCTTTTCTTTTTGCTTGGACGATTCTGCCTTTTTCTCTCTCCTCTGGTTTTAATCATAATTCAAACTGTTTCATTTCTTTTTCTCTTTTTTTTCTCTCTTTTGCCTCTAACTCAAGCTGCTTAATTTTCAATTGAACTTTAGCCATTTCCAAATATTCAGATGGCGCTTCCAGGAGATTTAAATGCGGAACCATTGCTGTAATTATCTTGCCTTTTCTCACAGATGAAAGCAACTCCAACTCCAGCTTGTCTGCCAATTCCAGCAGCAGCTTTACCTTGATCACTTTTTGTAATGTCCCCAAAGTCACTTATTCCACCCCAAGAAAACTCTTAGTGTCTGAAAGAGCCATTACTGCCCTAAGTGCTGTTTAAATAAACCAAATTCAACACCTGGAACAAAGGACACTAACAGCTGCCATTCGCCACCAACAAATCAAATCCCAAATTGGAACTATAGAATAAATCCCACAAAGAGCCCCCAATCTGTTATGGGCCAGGCCAGACTCCGTCAAAGAAGGTAACATAGACCCTAGCTTTATCTTATTTTTAAAGGCAGATGTGCAGTGGATATTCCAGGAGTGATGGTAGCTGATCAAACCACTTGGCTTTAAACAAAAGCAAAATGTATTGAAACATGAACAAAAGAAAACCAAATTTAGAATAACAACTATCTGAAAACCCAACTGACTTGATTATAGCAACTTAATTGAGCTGCTGTTCTAATTCCCACAACATCCCATAAACGCACCCCTTGGAAAAAGGTAAATTCAAACTCCAATTCTTACAGGAAGGAGGAAACAACTTCCAAAGAGATTACAGAAAGAAAACCAGTCAGGAACCATCTGCTGAAGCTTGGAACCTTTCTCCACTGCAGCAGCTTCTCACTGTTTCAACTAAAAGAAACTAGAAAAATCCTGAACTGGGAGAACTGGCTGCTCCCCTACCATTTGTAAAGTAGACAATTTACTACCTCTGCCTTTGTGACTCCTCTTGAAAGAAATTAAGAACAAAATAATCTTATTAAAGGAGCCACATTGTCACATATGAAATATTCATTTACTATCTCTCACATCTATTTGATTTTTTTCAAGGATGTAACTAGTAGAGATGATAAAGAGGAACCAATGAATGGGATTTATTTGGACTTCTCGAAGGCTTTTAATTAGGTCATGCATAAGAGATTAAAATGTAAAATTAAAGCACATGCGACTGGGGATATGTACTGACATGGATAGAAAAATGATTAGACAGGAAACAAAGAGTCGCAATAAATGTTTCTTTTTCCTAGTGACAGGCTGTGACTAGTGGTGTATCACAGGGATCAGTGCTTGGACTGTGGCTATCACCATATATATCAGTAATTTTGATGAGGGAACTAAATGTAATGTCTTCCAGTTTGCAGGTGACCCAAAGCTGGATGGGAGGATGAGCTGTGAGGAAGATACAAAGATGCTTCAGTGTGATTAGACAAGTTTAGTGAGTGGGCAAATGCATAACTGATGAATTATGATGTGGGTAAATGTAGGTTACGAATTTGGAAACTAAAACAAGAAGGTAGATTATTATCTGAATGGTGGTACACTGGGGAAAGAGGGAGGTGCAATGAGACCTCAATGTCCTCATACATTAATTGCTGAAAGTAAATTTGCAGGTGCAACAGGTGGTGAAAAAGGGAATTGATGTGTTTGCCTTCATAGCGAGAGGATTTGGGCAGAGGAGCAGAGTTATATTACTGCAATTGTACAAGGCTTTGAGAGCACATTTAGAGGATTGTATGCAGCTTTTGCCTTCTTTATCTGAGAAATGTTGTTATGTCAATGGAGGGAATGCAATAAAAGTTTGCCGGACTGATTCCTGTGATGGGAGGACAGACATAGAAAGCAAAATTGGATCTGATAGCATGATATTTAGGGTGTAGGTTTGCTCGCTGAGCTGAAGGTTTGATATCCAGACATTTCATTACCTGGCTAGGTAACATCATCAGTGGAGACCTCCAGATGAAGCAAAGCTGTTGTCTCCTGCTTTCTATTTATATCTTTCTCCTGGATGGGGTTCCTGGGGTTTGTGGTGATGTCATTTCCTGTTCGTTTTCTGAGGGGTTGATAGATGGCATCTAGATCTATGTGTTTGTTTATGGCGTTGTGGTTGGAGTGCCAGGCCTCTAGGAATTCTCTGGCGTGTCTTTGCTTAGCCTATCCCAGGATAGATGTGTTGTCCCAGTCGAATTGGTGTTTTTTTTTTCATCCGTGTGTAGGGCTACAAGGGAGAGAGCATGATATTCACTGGAGTTGAGAAGAATGAAGAAGATTTCATAGAAACTAACATAATTCATAGCAATAGACAGGGTGAATGCAGGAAGGATATTCTCGATGACCAGGGAGACTAGAATCAGAGTTAGAGTCTAAGTATAGGGGGTCAGCCATTTAGGACTGAGATGAGGAGAAATTTCTTCATGTGGTGTGTGTGTGTCTGTCTGGAGTGGGGGGCTGTGAGTGTGACAGAGAGTGTATGTGATTATAGAGTGTCAAAGTCTGTGGGGGGGGGTGCATGTGGGAGGGTGTGTGTCTGTAGGGGTGTGTGTGATGTCTTAGACACTCTACACTCACAAACGTAGACATATATGCTCTCTCTCACACTCACAACCCCCCCATCCCAGACAGACACACACACCCACACACACAAAAACCCATATGCGCGAATATACACATATGTTTGTGGGGTGAATTTGTACTTGCAGAGTTACATTGTACTTTGCTCAAAAACTGCATGAATTCATGTAAGACTCTGTTCACTTACTTTTTAGATTAGAATCAGTCTAAACATTATGGCACAGACAGTGAACACAGGGGGCTAACACCTTCAAAATCTCAACATCTTATCTGTACTGACACCAATTGTTACAGTTTACCTGAGAATATAAGTTTTTAAAAAGGTTTTGTGATTTACATATGAAATAAGTGAAACTATCATGGTCATTCTAACAGGTGAGAGACTCAACAAACAATCAAGGTATTTTTCAATGTATAATTTCAGTTACATCACACTGTAAACTTTTGTTATAAATTCTGTGTCTTACAATTGTGTACTCCACAACTACCTGATGAAGGAGCGGTGCTCCGAAAGCTAGTGCTTCCACTTAAACCTGTTGGACTATAACCTGGTGTTGTGTGATTTTTAACTGCTTTCACGAAGTTAGAGTTAGGGCTAAAGAGTTTCGAACAGTTTGAGAGAACGTGAAACCAAGGTTCTGAGTTGGATGATCAGCTGCAATGGTATTGACTGGTGGAACAGGTTTGAAAAACTGAGTAACCTTCTGCTATTCCTAATTTCTGTGTTTCTAACAAGAAAAGTCACGAATCATTCTGCATCCAGAATAATAAATAAAATATATAGCCCTTGTAGGTTGTAAATATAGCCTATGTTATTGTAACAATCTACCCGAGAAGTTTGTAAACTTGTTCTGAATTTACTCTATTTATAGTACAGTGGTGTCATGATTGATCGTTATTCCAACCTGTATTTTAACCATTAGGGTCCTGAGCTTCTAAAACAAAATACATGGTAAGTGAAATTTTAATGCAGCAAAGAATTAACTTAGATCAGAAGAATATATGGGTACAACGTGAAAGGTATAATTGCAAAGGAGGTGCAGGAGAACAGGAACCTGTTTGTTATACATGCACAAAGCAGTGAATGTGACAGGGCAGGTTAAGAATGTGGTTAATAAAGCATTGGCTATGGAGAGACTCAGAATGCTTTGTACACTTAAAAATCTTTCCATACAGCAAAGAATTCTGATTTAGTTAAAGAATGTAATTTAAAGTCTCAGGCCGAGAAATGCAAACATCCAAACATGGACCCCTGGGGGGTAAGACACAAGGCAGAATGTACAATATGAAATTCATGCTAGAAACTGGTTAATATTAGTCATGTAAGAGGGAAGTACACAGCCTATTTCTCACACCTCTCATTTACAGAGTGTTAGTTTGAGGGAAATACACAGTGACTGGAAATAATCAAAAAACCTCATGACAAGTTCCGATGTCAACATTTTGTTGCAAACATTTCAAAAAGATTTGTCAAATTATCTGATACAACATTGGTATCCCTCGTGCACCCATTGAACAGGAGGAAGGAAACCATCATGCCCCACATGCGGCAGAAGACATGGTGGGTGACCCTTCATTTACAGTGAGAGTAAATTGCTGACATGGTCAATGTATGAATGCTACTTCCAAGGATTTAGCTTGAATGCTGGAAAAGGCTGAATGATCTTAGCAGTGTTGTCAAGGTAAGAATCTTTCCTCGTTCTTCCCTCATCACCTGCACCACTCACAACACTATCCTCTCCATATTCCTAACCTCATGCAACCATCACGACACACTTCATTCACTTATTTCCACACTCTGCATTTTCAACTTGCACCAGATTTGCAGCCTTTACCTTCTGGCACCTTATATGTGGCACTCAATAGTTGTACAATTCCAACAAAATGTGCACAACCCTGTAGCAAACATCTCCCATACTTGCAGGACAAGGTTTTTTAAACCATGAGATATGAACTATTGAACAGAGGAAGCAGAGTTCACCAGAATGCCTTTCCCACTGAAAGAAGACAACATTGCCATCATGGGCAGGGAGTGCAAGTGCACCTTTCCAGAAGATGCAGACCAATCTGAGTGTAGCACTCACTTGGTGTGAGATCAGCAACAAGTTTACAAAATAACCTAGAGAGGAGGGGACCTACAGACTGTGAATAACTGGGCTCAATTGTGCAGGATGTCTGAGAAGGAGAGAGGAAACAGCAAGTATCAACTCCGGTTGAGATCACATACTAATTGCTGAAAAAGACTTTGTCACAAAATGTGTAGACCCAAGGTACATCAAAGCCTAACAGGAAATGCTGGGTCTGCTGGGCAGTCTGTTGGAGGACACATAATGACATAAAGTGTGAATGCCAAATTTTCAAAATGCCAAGAATGATTTTGAAGGCATAGTTTCCTATCCAGGTTACAAGCATAGATCACAAAATGTTCTGAGGGATTAGTAACTTAAATTCAATAGATAATGAATATCTTAATCTGAAAGGTTAATTGATATTTTTAGTTAATCAATATTTTTGTAGTTAAAAATCACACAACACCAGGTTATAGTCCAACAGGTTTAATTGGAAGCATAGCTTTCGGAACCTACTCCTTCATCAGGTGATTATGCCTGATGAAGGAGCGTCGCTCCGAAAGCCAGTGTGCTTCTAATTAAACCTGTTGGTCTATAACCTGGTGTTGTGTGATTTTTAACTTTGAACACCTCAGTCCAACACCAGCATCTTCGAATCATAAATATTTTTGTAAATTAGGAGCCCAGAAGTAAACAGTAGCATGAATCTTCTCAGCAGTGACATGACATTACGACCATTCAATGTTCACAACATATGCAAAGGAATACAATGTGCAAATTAAACTGATCCCCGAGTTCTGACCACATTAAAATTGAACAAGGAAACGGAAAAGACACAAATAACCTGCTGCTCTTCTTCACAACAGCTTAGGATCAGCTCATAAGAGCATAAGAACTGAAAGCAGGAGAAAGCAAGTCCACCCCTTGAGCCTGCTCTGCTATTTAATCCAATCAGATCTCATCTCATCTCAGCCTCAACTCCACTTTCCTGATCACTCCCCATGATCCTTCAACCCATTGCAGCGCAGGACTCTCAGATTTTCATGACAGCTCATCGCTGATACTTGCAACCTTCTGGAACGAGACCATCTTGCCACTTTCTCATTTAGGAAAATGTTGCCAGTGGCCATCATCAAGGTTACTGTCATTGGAAAACCATTCCCAGCTGTGGCTCCATCTCTTTTAAAGGTTGTGACTCCCTCCCTCTGCATGGAGCAAAAGCACTGGCTTATGAGTGTTAGAAATGGCTGACAGAGGCAGAGTTAAAAATCACACAACACTAGGTTAATGAACCGAAACCTGCAAACCTGCTATAAAATCTCTACCTTATGATCCTGTTCCACAGCTACCTAATGAAGGAGCAGCACTCCCAAAGCTAGTGCTTCCAAATAAACCTGATGGACTATAACTTGGTGTTGTGTAACTTGATCTCAAAAATGGCTTCCTTCGCTCCTTCCCCACAATGTTAAAAACATACATTCAAATACATTCACCTTTCATGAAGGTGCTCTTTATCTCATTTACCCGAAGTGAAAATGCAAGCAGTGCAGCTAGTTGGGCAGTGAGCTGACTCAGTGAACAGCAGGGAGTAGAAGTCGAGGGAGTTTGGGAAGACTTCCCGCTGCACTACAAACCGACTCATGAAAGAATGATCAGAAAATGGGAATGAAAGCAGCAAGTAAGCAGCATGGCTGTAGGATGCAATAACCCAACAAGCATAAGTACGAGCAAACAGTGCCACAACTTAACAGAAGCTGCTCATGACTGAAATATGGGTTTGTAAAGCTCGCACCCTCACCATGGCAACTAGCTTATCTGCTTGGCCAAAATAATTCTCAAGCATGAAAATAAAGTTAGAGAATTGCAAAATACAATTATTCGATCCATCAGTCTTTACAATTATGAAAAGAAAATTTGCAGCTAAATCATTCTTGACCCCCCCCCCCCCCCCCCCCACTGTGTTGCCATGAGTAATATTCCACTTCCAAGCCTTCAAAAGCTGTCATTTTTTGAAATTCCTATTGAGTGTAATTTCACATCAGAGTTTTGTCATATACTCTTTAAGTGCCCACTCATGAAGTCATGACTTATTAAAGAAAATGTTTTACACGATGAAATAAAATGTGTAACTTGTAAAAGCTCTTGATTATCCACTGTGTTGCCATGAGTAATATTCCACTTCCAAGCCTTCAAAAGCTGTCATTTTTTGAAATTCCTATTGAGTGTAATTTCACATCAGATTTTTGTCATATACTCTTTAAGTGCCCACTCATGAAGTCATGACTTATTAAAGAAAATGTTTTACATGATGAAATAAAATGTGTAACTTGTAAAAGCTCTTGATTATATTGAAAGCTAATTACCACTTCTGTTGTTTCATGTTTGCCAATGAAACATTTCCAATATCACATTCTAAACTGCAGTCTTCTTTTTATCATTATCCAATTATAGATCATCACTTGGCTTGTCACAACCCCATTATATGGGTACATCAGAAACTAATATGATCTGTGAAGAGCTGGATAACTTTGAGAAAGAGATACAAGTTTCCAGTTTTTAACTGATAGAATGGCCCACCAAGAAAATTGCTCTGTTTTAAAAGTTTTACCTTAACCAACAAATAATGAACCCATTTGAGTAAAGACTATTTTCTTTTTGTAGCCAAATATGCATTCGATGGGAACGAGCACCCTCCTTTCATGCCTATTACACATCACCCTCTTCAGGGAAATCCTTTTGAAAAAACAGCCCACGGTTCCCAGCTGCCAGTGGTTTTCGAAAACCCACTTTACTGAGTCATCACTTCGAGCGAATGTTTCCTGGTTTCCTCAGCTTTAGGAGAATTTCTTAAATTAACCATCAGAAGTAAAGCCTGTTCTGCTGATTATCCATGCCAATAATTGATCCAAGACAAATCTCTAGATTGCTGCAGGATGTGACCCTCTCAATCCTGCATCTAACTGCAGTAATCCTGACAGAGTAGCAGCCATTTCTCTCTAATGACCAGACAAAACTGCTGTTGTCTGTGCCTGTAGTGTCACTGGTATAGCAAAGCCTGCAACTTGATCTCAAAAATGGCTTCCTTCGCTCCTTCCCCACAATGTTAAAAACATACATTCAAATACATTCACCTTTCATTCCAATTCCCTTCCACTTTCAAAGTAGATTTTACAATTTATGATGCAAATATTTTCACCTTGATACGATGAACACCTTCTGGGAGTTTGGGAGAACCAGTGTTTATTCATGCTGAACTCAGACAACAGCTATTCTCACAAATGTGAAAGACCTTGCATGTACATCTCAGTAAAACAATCTAAGCTTTGCTTTCATGTCTAACAATCAGACTGCTCAAGCTTAATATCGATATATTTGAGAACAGATCATATTTAATGATTCATCTTTTATATGAGTGAAATTGTTTGTTAATGGATTGTAATGTAACATAAGATAATGGAAGCAGTTGGTTTGAGGAACAGGAAAACAGATCTAAAGTTATTGTAATTCAAAGGATCACTTATGTTTATTTAGACAGGTCAGAGTTGATGTCTGGAAGCCAACTTTGAGATAAGCATGATTTGGAGATGCTGGTGTTGAACTGGGCTGTACAAAGTTAAAAATCACACAACACCAGCTTATAGTCCAACAGATTTAATTAGAAACACTAGCTTTCGGAGCGCCGCTCCTTCATCAACTGGTTGTGGAGTACACAATTGTAAAACACAGAATTTATAGCAAAAGTTTAGTGTGGTGTAACTGAAATTATACATTGAAAAATACCTTAATTATTTGTTTAGGTTTTCATCTGTTAGAATGACCATGATAGTTTCACTTCTTTCATGTGTAAATCACAAAACAAAGAAGGTGTCAACTTGGACCCCAACGGAGGGCCGCTGCCCTGGGCTTGGCATGTATGCTCAAACCATCAGGAAATATATAAATGCCAGATTCACAGCCATTCACATGGCAACGCCATCCAGGCTCTCAAAACCAATCGCAAATTGTCATCAAACCAAGAAGATAAAGGAGGAGCCATCGCCATTCAGAATACAACAGACTACTGCAAGGAAACGTACCAACAACTAAACAACCAGGAGCACTACAAGCAACTACCGGCCGATCCGACCAAAGAACTCACCCATGAACTAAACACATTGATCATGACTTTGGATCCAGTCCTTCAGAATTCCCTATGTGCCCTCGTCCCACGTACTTCTCGCGTAGGTGACTTCTACTGCCTTCCAAAGGTACACAAAGCCAACACACCAGGATATCCCATCGTATCAGGCAATGGGACCCTGTGTGAGAACCTCTCTGCTATGTTGAAGGCATCTTGAAACCTATTGTACAGGGGACCCTCAGCTTCTGGTGTGACAGTCCAGATTTTTTACAGAAACTCAGGACCCACAGACCAGTCGAACCGGGAACATTCCTCATTACAATGGATGTTTCCGCACTCTACACCAGCATCCCCCACAATGATGGCATCGCGGAAACAGCCTCAGTACTCAACACCAACAACTGCCAATCTCCAAATACCGTCCTGCAACTCATCCGCTTTATCCTCGATCACAACATCTTCACCTTTGACAACCAGTTCTTCATCCAGACACATGGAACAGCCATAGGGACCAAATTTGCACCCGAATAATCCAACATTTTTATGCACAGGTTTGAACAAGACTTCTTCTCTGCAGGACCTCCAACCAACATTATACACCAGGTACACTGATAACATTTTCTTCCTCTGGACCTATGGCGAGGAGTCACTGATAAAACTACACAGTGACATCAACAAATTTCATCCCACCATCAAACTCACTATGAACTACTCTTGACTATCTGTCTCATTCTTGATACATACGTCTCCATCAAGGATGGACACCTCAGCACCACACTCCACTGCAAACCCACAGACAACCTCACAATGCTACACTTCTCCAGCTTCCACCCAAACATATTAAAACAGCCATCCCCTATGGACAAGCCCTACGCGTACACCAGATCTGTTCAGATGAGGAGGAACGTGACTGACACCTGGAAGTAATCAGGGATGCCCTCATAAGAATGGGGTATGATGTTCAACTCATCGACCACCAGTTCCGACGTGTCACAGCAAGGAACTGTAATGACCTCCTCAGGAGACAGACACGTGCCTGCAACCAACAGGGTACCCTTCGTTGTCCAGTACTTCCCAGGAGCTGAAAAACTACATGAAAAACATGTTCTTCGCAGCCTGCAATACGTTGACAATGAGGATGAGCACCTCGCCAAGACCTTCTCCACACCTCCACTGCTCACCTTTAAACAACCACCAAGCCTTAAACAGATCATTGTTCGTAGCAAGGTGCCCAGCTTTCAGGATAACTCCATACAACCCTGTAATGATAGGCGCTGCAAGAAGTGTTAGAGTGTGGACATGGATACCACCACTATACGTGGGGACACCTCCCACCATGTACGTGGCAGATACTCATGTGACTCAGCCAATGTTGTCTATCTTATATGTTGCAGGCAAGGATGCCCTGAGGCATGGTACATTGGGGAAACTGAGCAAAGACTATGGCAACAGATGAATGGGCACCGTGCAACAATCAACAGACAGGAGTGTTCCCTCCCAATTGGGGAACACTTCAGTGGTCCAGGACATTCAGACCTCGGACCTTGGGGTGACCATCCTCCAAGGCAGACTTCGGGACAGGCAGCAGCTGAGCAGAGGCTGATAGCTAAGTTCCGTACCCATAGGGAGGGCCTCAACCGGGACCTTGAGTTCATGTCACATTACAGTTGATATCACTGCACTACACACACACAGAGACACTCCTACATATACACACACACACACTTCTATACCAGACACACACACTCCCACACTCACATATGCACCCTCTCACAGACTTAGACACTTTACACTCACATACACACACATATACACTCTCTCTCACACTCACAACCCCCAACCCCAGACAGACAGACACACACAAACCCATATGCACACATATACGTTTGTGGGGTAAATTTGTACTTGCAGAGTTACATTGCACTTTGCTCAAAAACTGCATGAATCCATGTAAGACTCTGTTAACTCACTTTTTCGATTAGAATCAGTCTAAACATTATGGCACAGGCAGGGAATACAGGGGGCTAACACCTTCAACATATTACCTGCACTGACACCAATTGTTACAGTTAACCTGAGAATATAACTTTTGTGATTTACACATGAAAGAAGTGAAACTATCATGGTCATTCTAACAGATGAGAGACTTAACAAACAATCAAGGTATTTTTCAATGTATAATTTTAGTTACATCACACTGTAAACTTTTGCTATAAATTCTGTGTCTTACAATTGTGTCCTCCACAACCACCTGATGAAGGAGCAGCACTCTGAAAGCTAGTGCTTCCAGTTAAACCTGTTGGACTATAATCTGGCGTTGTGTGATTTTTAACTTTGAGATAAGCAGTAAGAGAGCGTGGGAGAGAGAAAATCAAACAGTAGCCTTAGATTATCTATTAACTGTTGACTTGTAGCAATCGAGCAATGGGATCACGCCTGATCTGGGGAATCCACAATGGTGACGTGCTTAAAGCAAGGTGGAGGGTTTGCCTAGCTAGATGCTCACGAAGGGACTCAGAGAAATCCCAAACCTCAGAAAGTAGCAATGACACTCTAAAGAATGCAAAGCATCTATGAGGATAGAATTTGAGACTGTTCCTCTTGGAGAGAAGAAGGCTGAGAAGAGTTTTGGTAAGAGTTTCAAAATCATGAGTGAGGTAGATAATACAGATCAGAATATGCTGTTCCACTGGTTATAAAAAAGGATAAGATACCAAAGACTTAAAATGATATCCTTACCTTTTCAAAAAAAAAAGAAAGTTACTGGAACCTTTCAAAACTATAATATGATAAGGATTGTTACTCTCGTCCGGTACGAGATTTATATATCTCGACCTTGCTGTCATATGGTATTTGCAGTTAGTTGAACTTGTTTTTGGATTTTTTATTTTTGCTTGGCAAATTGATCAGTCCCCATGAAATATTCTTGCCTTCAAGAAAGTATTTGTACCCAATAAGGCAGTTCTTATGTTAACATCCATAACATAAAAGCTAGATGTGGGTAACATATACTAAGAGACTTAATGGATGCTTTTTACACCTCCTCAAGTACAGAGGGTCCCTAATTTATGAACATCCACCTTACAAACACTAATGCTTATTGTTATGAAGATGTGGGAGTTACTGTACCTTTAAGAGAGTTGAAAAGTTAACAAGGGCTTAAAGAAGCACAGGGAGTCTGCAACAAGGTAAAAATGTAACATTTGGTTGAAACAATTTGCTTAGAGCAGTGTTGTCTGCATACAAAAACAAATTCAAATTTGGCCAATCAGTTTAAGTTATGCCCCAAGATACCAAACTCTAATCAATTTTGAATTTGGTATTTTGATAATATCAAAACCAATGAAATGATCCAATGTTTTGGGGTATTAGTATCAGACATTTTGAAAAGTTACCCAGAGTGGCACAGAGCAGCCAGCACCAACAACTGGAGAGATGGCTTGCAGAAAGATCTGCTCTCTTAAAGGTATTTTCATCTATCAAAGACCTGGGAAGCAGAAATCTATAGAGGACACTCAGCAAAGCTGACTGGTTTTGAAACATGATATTTTTTGTAACTCATAATCAGGAGTTTTATCAGACTATATTGTGGAGGGGTAGGTAAAAGATTGGATTAGAGAAAGGAGTTGCAAATAGTTGTTAGTTAATATTCTCTGTTAAACTTAAAGAAATAAAGGTTTAATTTTTACTTCAAATATTTACCTCTGGGATAGTTCTTTGCCTCTCAAATTTTTACAGATTACAGCATGAGGTGAATCTTATCTGTATTGCTGGTTTAAATTAGCAGAGGGGTTTACCCCGTGTTGTAACATTATTAACATGATCCCATATATGATTTTAAAATTTCAAAACCCTGCATACAAATGCTTCCTGTATTCATGAACATCTGCTTTCCAATATTCTGCATTGTACTCCGACTTGCGAACAAATTGTCTTGTGATCTGGCTCCAGAATAAAACCCATTCACAACCTGGGGACTGCCTGAACATATATGTTACAGATACAGGCATTTCAGTGTCTGGGTTAATGATAAACTATTTGGTTACAAGCAGTAGCATGTTTCCATCAGTGGACCGAACTTCAAGTGGCCCTTGGTAAGGTAGACACTGAGTTCTTTATATTCTTATCCTGATATGGTGATATCAGTGTACATCCTTCAAATATACACTGTGTACTAACTGTGAGACATAACCCAACAATTGATGTATGTGCAAGTTAATAATGGCACAACAAAGTCATTTGAAAGCAAACAAGGCAAGCAACTATGTAAGTCCTTAATCACTTTATTTACAACAATGCAGCCACAGTGAATTAGGCAATTGCAATTGCTAAAAGCCACTGTCAATGCTCCTGTGACTGAAATTATTTGCTAAAGCTTTGTAATTTGCTAGAATTTGATGATTGTTGTAAGCCATTGTCATGTGCTCACTATTGAAAGAGCTTATTTCATGTCACAAGCACGGCCCTATTGACATAAAGAGCTTGCTCAGGGTGAATGTTCATGGACATGGGTCTAAGTATTTAGATGCTGTTTCAATGACCCAATGAACTCCTCTATCGAGAAACATAGGAAGACTCTGAAGGTTACATGACATAAAATGTATTACAATTATAAATTATTTTTATAAATGATACCTTCGGATTATTAGATAATTTCTTTTAACTACTAGCAATTGTTCAAACTCAAGAGATATCATTATGTCCTGGAAAGCAGAGCCAGTTCAATGAGAGCTGCATATATTTCTTCTGCACATTTTCTTTTTTCATGTATTCATGGACACAGGGCTTTGGCTGGAATGTAAGGGCTTTCATATCTCACTCTTTCTGGGCTCCATCTCCATCTACCTGCTCACTTCTCCCCACCCCACCCACAAATCCACAGTCTTGTCTCCAGCATAAATACCATAAATGAAATGTTTCCTATCTGCAATTAGTTCTGATAAAGAGTCACTGGACTTAAAACACTAACTCTTGCTTTCTCCTTGCATATATTGCCAGACCTGCTGAGTTTTCCCAGCAATTTCTGTTTTTGTTTCAGATCTTCAGTGTCTACAGATCTTTGTTTCATTTTAGGTTCCAAATCAATGTTGCATCTGTGTTTCAGTCTCACTGTGGTAAATATTGCTGCTGGTCATTCAATGGTCTCAATAACATCTCATTGCCACAATAGTGTCACTGGAAATTTCAGGATGCGCCTTAAATTTAAAGCCTCAGATGGCCAAGTAGTGCATTGTTAGGATCCCCCATTTAGACCATATCATTTAATCATGTTGTAAAATGCAGATATTCTTCTAGAAGTCTGCATTTGCAAAAACTGTGATTTTACTAATATGGAATATAAGAAGTTACGAAAGAAAGGTGGAAGAGGTCACCCAAGCTCTCCTGTCCAGTCTGTAATTCAATAAGGTCATGCCTGTTCTGATTGCTCCTTGAGCTTCACTTTCCTGCCTGTCCCCCATAACCACTGACTCTCTTATCCATCCCAAACCTGCCTAACTTAGCCTTGAATATATTTGATCACCTGGCCTCTGATAGGGCAGGGTTCCAAACCTTGGATGAACAAGTTTTGCATGATGTTGGACTCTGTAGGTCTACCTTTTTTGAATCATTGAAGAAACATTTTTATCAGCACTTACTGAGATGAAAAAGGGCTCCAATTCCCAATGCTGTTTTTTCATCAACGACCTGTCTTGGACTTCACATGTAGATGCGACAAGGCACTACAATGTCTCTTCTTCCTCAGGTGACTCAGGAAATTCCGCATGTCCACAAGGACTCTCAGCAACTTCTACAGATGCACCATTGAGACCATACTGTCTGGGTACATAATGACCTGGTACGGCAACTGCTCTGCCCAGGTCTGTAAGAAACTACAGAAGGTGGTGTGCACGGCCCAGACCATCACGGAACCCAATCCTCCATCCATGAGTTCCATTTACACAGCTCGCTGCTGCAGAAAGACTGCCAACATCATTAAAGACCCATCGTATCCTGGTATTGCTCTCCTACATCCTCTTCCACCAGGCAGAAGACACAAAAGCAGATTCAGGAACAGCTTCTTCCCTGCTGTTATTAGACTGATGAATGGACTCTCTAGTCTCAAGTAATGCTGACCTTACTAATGCTGCTATGGCCTTGTGCACGCACTGCGCTATGTAACCTGTATGTCTCTGCCTAAGTCTTTTTGACCTGTACATCTTTACTTACTATGTACTGTTCATAAAGAAAACTTTACACTGTACCTCAGTACACGTATCTGGTCAGCATGGATGGGTTGGACTGAAGGGCCTGTTTCCATGCTGTACAATCACACTTTCATTAGATTGGTCACAGTAAATAAAGGAGAAAAGCTGGTGTATCTTTTATGTAAAATAATTGTTTCCTCATTTGAAATAAAATTACTTAATGCTTGGTGAATAATGTCAGTGCTTATTAATATAATTGTGCAACCATTAACTATGACAGCAATACAACATTACTCAAATTGATTTAAAACATCAGCTTATTACTTTCATAAATGGCGGGGAGAAATGCTGAACCATCACTACACAGGCTGAATAATCGTTGGCGATATTAGTTACTCATAATTTACTTGCATACAACCAAGTGTCATTAAGGCTAAATTTACACTGACTTTGACTCAGATGCCATTCTGTTCAATACGTTGCAAAGTTTAAGCAGTCATGGTCTAACCTGTCACGTGGTACATCAATTCAATTTACAGTCACAAAGCCTTATAATAGCTACTTCCTACCATCTAAGTGTGGCTTTAATGACTTGTAAGAAGCTCAATGCCATCCAAGAAAAAAGCAGCCCACTTGATTGGAACCCCTATCCAACATATTCAACAATCATTATCTCCAGTACCAGCACAATTGGCAGCAGTGTATACTGTCCAGAAGGTGCTCTGCAGCAACTCACTAAGGCTCCATTACCAGCATCTACCAAATCCTGAGAAATCACAGCAGGTTTGAGGTTCAAGTAGTTGCTGTCATTCCCAGGGAGCGCCTTGCAATTCACACAAGCTGTGAGATAACAGACCATAAGCCTCTTTGAGCACTAGTATCCTTACCAATGATGGCACCAATCCAAGTTTTCATGGTAGGAAACTAAGCTTTCACTGCAGCTTCCAGGCACTAGGGAACCTGCTGTTATGCTGGAGTAGAATCTGAGACATTGGTAATCAGAGTTTGCATAATAATTGCCCTTATGATTATAACAAAATATGAACAATAGCGTTTTGAAATAGATGCATTTTAGAAAGGAGTTGGAGCATGTTTATTACAGAATAATAAGCCTATTGATTTAAGTCCTGACAACAACTCAGTAAAACAACTCCAATAAAGAAAAGGAAACTCTCACTCTAATTTTCACATGTTGCTATTCAGCAAACATTTCATTGCTCATACTGCCCACGAGCTATTGGACATTACCTGTCAAGGATCTTCCATAATTACATCTCAATAACTGCAAGAATATGAGTTTGAAATACAATATAAACTAGGTTCACAGATGACTGTTCTTAGCCCACTTTCAAATCACATTAAACACGAAGGTATTCCTTTTGGCCTACAAGTGGTTATTATTGAATCTAAGTTAGCATATATTGTCCACATCAATCTCATTTATTCTGATCATAGGTAAGTAGAGTAGATCCAGCAAAGTACACTTGATAATGCTAAGTTGCAACAACTCAAGATGAGCATCATTTCTGTGTGGTCTTGGGGCCTTCCAAGTGTCTCAACCCCAGGACTGGGAGGCCTGGGCCCAAGTCCTACCTACTCCAGAGTATGTAGTAGGGGTGGCACGGTGGCTCAGTGGTTCGCACTGCTGCCTCACAGGACCAGGGACCCGGGTTCAATTCCCACCATGGGCAACTATCTGTGTGGAGTTTGCACATTTTCCCTGTATCTGCGTAGGATTCCTCCAGGTGGTCTGGTTTCCTCACTCAGTTTGGGGGAATTGGCCATGCTAAATTGCCCGTAGTGTTAGGTGCATTAGTCAGGGGTAAATGTAGGGGAATAGGTCTGGGTGGGTTGCTCTTCAGAGGGTCGGTGTGGACTTGTTGGGCCGAAGGGCCTGTTTCCACACTGTACGTAATCTAATCTCTGAACAGGTTAAATAACAGAATAGTTCAATCACTTAAAGAAAACACTGGGTGGTGTGGATGCACTTAGCAGGCTCTGAGTAAGTGTATTTTTCTCAGGTTATTCAGAATAACTGGGACTCTCTAGGAAAGATATTTTAAAAGCCAAACAAGTAGTTATTCCACAGATTTTATTTTGAGATTTGTTTAACTACATACATGTGGGTCACTTAGGCACAGAAAACAAATAAGCAATTTACAGGTGGATCCATCTATTGGCCCAGCATCAATAAAGATATTGATCATGAAACGTGACAACTCGATCAGCATCAGAGATTGAGAGATGCTCCTATTCCATCCCAAGTTCCTCTGAGCCATGGTTCAAGATCAGAACTGATATTTTCAATGCTTAAGGGCATGACTGCATTCTGTTTATTGACTATTTCACAAAATTCTCTTTTTGAGGACAGTCCATGTGCAATAATTGTGAACATATCATCTACCGTGTTTGTGTGTTTGATTTTCTTTCGTGGATTGTGCCTGGGGGTGATTTGCAGTGCATTGTCGTACCCTTCACCACTGGCCATATATTCCCCTCCCCTCTCCTTCCTTCCTATGTCAGTATTCTGCAGTGACCGTTCCATCCTGGACACCTTGGTCCATTCCTATTCCACTCCCAACATGTTCCCACAGCCCCACAGGACCTTGCTGTGATATCACTAAAGTTAGAGTATCTGCTTGTTTATTTCCTGCATCCTTCCTATCCAGGACCCCAGACACACCTTCCATTTGAAGCAGCGATTTACCTGCGCTTCACTCAATCTAGTCTACTTTATTTGCTGCTCATAGTCTGTTCTACACTGGGGAGAAGAAACACAGGTTGGGTGACTGCTTTGCAGAACACCTACGTTCTGTCTGCAAAAAAGACCCTGAGCTTCCCATTGTCTGCCACTTCAACACAACCCCCGTGTTCCCCAGCCAACATCTCTGCCTCAGGGTTGCTGCAGTGCTCCAGGGAAGCTGAGTGCAAGCTGGAAGAACAAGACCTCATTTTCCGCTTGGGGACCCTGAAGCCTCCAGGATTTAATGTCGAGTTCAATAATTTTAGGGCCTAAGCATCTTCTCACATGTCCTTTCCCCTAACCCCCACATACCAGTCCTTGGCATCCCATGGGCTGCTACCACAACCATGCCATTCTCAGCAAATAATGGTTACATTAGCAGCTGTTGATTCTCCTAGGGTGACTGTTTCCTATTCCTTTGTCTGCTGAACTGTTGTTTCTTTCTCACTGGGGCTCCATTTCTGACTATCGTTTACTCCTCTCCCTAAGCCCCCCACTCCACCTTCGGCATAAAGACCAGTCTCCTCTTAGCTGCAATCAATTCTGAAGAAGGGTGTCTGGACCTGAAAGATTAGCTTTGTTTTCTTTCCACAGATGCTGTCAGACCTGCTGCATTGCTTCAGTAATTTCAGTTGATGTACCTCATACCTCCTGGTCTCTGCCACTTTATTCTGCAAGGGAGAATCTCAGTAGTTGGAAGGTCAATACGTTTATATCATGTGGTTGTCATGGTTGACTGGTGTGCATGGTGTGAGATAAAGGTGTGAGGGTTAGAGCAATGCTATTGGTGTGAGGGTGGGGCCATGCAAGTCACGCTCGATAATAAAGTTGGGAGATGATTGCTGATCAATGGGTTCTGAGAATAGCAGTTGTTTATTGTGCTCTTACTTTTGCAGACACTTTAATTATCTTTGATAACGTGTGAAATGTGAACACTTTGAAGAGTGACGACATAGTGCTAACACCACTGGATCAGCAACCTACAAGCTCAGGTATGGACATAAAGTCTCACCATGGCAAATAAAGGAATTTGAATTCACTAAAATCAGGAATAAAGACATAGTGTAACAGCGACAATCTAGCTACTGTCAATTCTCTGGCCTACATGTGACTCCAGACCCACACTGATGTAGTTGAACCTTAACTGCCCTCTGAGTATTTAGTGATGGGCAATAAATGCTAGCCTAGCCAGCAACATTCACATTCCACGGTCGAAAGGAAAAATGATTTGTTCGTAGTCAGATTCGGACATTAACTGACTACCTGTAGCAATTCCAGCGAGAATGCACCTCTGTTTTAAGTAATCCAAGATTAACTCTAACCAGTGCCCTCTGCCCAGGTGTGGAGCACTCAACAATGGGACTGGCATCAACTGCACGCTGTGCTCATGTTCATTATGAGACAACGTGAAATTGGCATGCTGCCTGCACTGGGAGCAATAGGCACGAGTTAATTTCACTCCTGCGGGTGCTGGTTATCTCAGTGGGCTGGACAGCGAGCAAGTATTTCAGAATAATGCCAACAGTGCAAGATCCAATCCCTGTTCCAGCTAAGGTAGATATATGGGCTGTCTCCTCACCTTGAGCCAACGTAAAATCACATCTTAAGTTATGGTTCAGATAAGAGGAAATCCATTTTGACGTTATAGATAGGAGGAAGATTACGATACGGAAATGATTACTTGTGCAATATGGCACCATTGATCATTATTCTCTATATGTAGATGTCCTTTCAACAGGATTCACAGACATAATTGTCTTATTTCCTCAGAGAATTGCCCTTCCAATAACGTGGTAATGCATAAACCAGGAAGATATTTGCAGGGTGAAGTGAGGCAGTGTGGTTCTGAAGCACTAATGCTTAATGCATTTCCATTCTTTCATCCACCTTCTTAACAGAGGAATAGAGTCTACTTATTTGAAATTAATTAGAATATTCTTTGACATAATGGATGAAGTATCTGGATTCTGATATAACGCAACAGTTCTGCTCTCATGCCAATCACATTCTAAGAAAATTGCACAATAGCCATACCATTTAAACAAATGGAGCCGGAATCACGTTATAACCAAGACAGATAAGGAACGTTCACGATCTACAATAACTGTCTAAATTCTTCAATTGCGTAAAAACCAATTTGCATTGAAGAAACACGTATTATTGCAGAGCCAACTGTATTTATTTATTGTTACGATGCTTTACATAACCAAACCAGTGATGTTGTCAACACTGTTTAATGCCACCTATCTGCATTTGGAAGTTAAGAGAGGTGCACGTAGTTATATGTTAGCTGTGTTGTATATGAAAAGTTACAATAGATTTAGGGCTATTATTACCATAAGTGCAAAGGAAGTCACATGACACTTGGACACTTACATGCAACAATTCTCTGTGATTAATTGACAGCAGGAAGCACAGTTTTGTTCTGAATGGACACAGCCTATGGCAGCTTTCTAAAGTTAAGAGCTGCAGTCAATTCAGGTTACTGGAAAATGGCAAAAGCATACACCTTTGGTTCAAATGTTTTAAAATTGGCATGCGCAGAATGAACAAACCAGTCACCCTGTTATGCATAAATGTTTGGCAACATTTCATTCAGTTCAAGCATTATTTAACTTGTTAACTTAGCCCTGAAAAAAAGCACTTGGGCCTAATCTAAAACCTGAAAACACATAAACTATGATGGCTGCTCATTGAGCTGAATTTTCATGGGAATTACAAATCAATTCCAGTCACAACAAACTCTAAGCTCTATAAAAAGGGACATGGAGGCCTACCAAGTATTAACAAACTGAATTGAAAGATTCTCACAAAATCTGCAATTCCCTTCACATTTGCCATTGTGTGTATAACCAAAGTTCTCACCGCATTTTATTAAACCTCTGCCCCAAATCTGACACAGGTGAATATTAGCACCATTGCAGCAGTGTTTACAGCATGACAGCAATGAGGTGATCATCTTATTGAGAGGCGCTACAAGTTTGCTTTACTTTATGTATTAATTATAACCAGTAGCCATTCTGCAAATTCTGTCACAACATTTCCTGCCATATTAGCCAACTCGACAGAAAATATGATTTTAGCAGCAGAGCTCTTGTTCCCTCTCCCTTTTTCACATATGCACACTCTTTCCCTCCTTCACTCACTCAGTCCAACTCTCTCATTCTTCCTCATTAGTCACGCAGTCTTTCACTCTCCTTCGCTCATGGAATCGTCCTCTCTCTCAAAATCACAAGCTGCCCCTTGCCCAGGTTCCAGAAAATACCATCAGACCTCTTCTATTGTGGATGATACCTGAGCAGGAAAGAGGAGAGACTCGACATTGTCTCAGTAACTCAGTGCTCCTTCTAGACTGTCCGCAAGTATTGCTGCCTTAAGGTTTCCAAACACATTCTGAAAAGTGCAGAAGATGCAGAGCTCGAAAGAAAATGAGAGGGAATGCTGGTCACAATCCCCAATCCAGAGCGTCTGTCCCTTATAACTGCCCAGCAGACATTCCATGCGTTGTAGTCACTCCTACAGCAGTTTCACCATCGCGGATGCATCTACTCGCAATGGTCCTCAGACAGAACACAGCTACTCATGCTGCCACTGTTCGTTGATCTTCCAGTCTGAGGCCTTTTGATTGATTAGATTAGATTCCCTACAGTGTGGAAACAGGCCCTTCGGCCCAACAAGTCCACACTGACCCTCTGAAGAGTAACCCACCCAGACCCATTTCCCTCTGACTAATGCACCTAACACTATGGGAATTTAGCATGGCCAATTCACCTGACCTGTGCATCTTTGGATTAGTGGGAGGAAACCCACGCCGACACAGGGAGAATATGCAAACTCCACACAGACAGTCGCCCGAGGCTGGAATTGAACCTGGGACCCTCGTGCTGTGAGGCAGCAGTGCTAACCACTGGGCCACCATGCTGCAACCCATTGGTTCTTCACAAATCTATAAGCGGAAAATAAAGGAGAGAAATTATCTCTGATTGGAGGAACATCTCTGTGCAGAGGCTTCCATGTTTACTCCCAGAACTTGAAGCTCAAGAAGCAGAGTAGGCAGCAATCCTGGTGGGTGATCTGCGGAACTCTTGTTGTTAAAGCCTGCTCTGTACTACTAACAGTGCTAACAGATTATTGCCCCTTAAGTTTGCAGAACTGATTGCCTGGGTTCAACGTTCAGATGTGCAGCCTCTGAGAGATTCCACATATGCTAAGCAGCATGCCAACCTGGTGGCTTTCACCACTGGAAATCACTGCTGCAAATGGACTTCGGAAGTCCATGAGGCAGAAAAATATATCAGAGAAACATCAGAGCCCAGGCTCCTTTTATGTTGGGATTTGTCATCTTCTCATTTCTATCCAGTGTATGGGAGAATGGGAAACTGCTGATCAATGTGGTGAGAATGCATAAAAAATGCATGATAATGGGGAGTGAAAAAGGTCTCTCACTGCTCACTGGAGGGAGATTCTCATCTCATTATTCATTGGACATTTCCGTCTTGACTTTGAAAACTTGGTTTCTGGTGATTTTCTGACTGACTCGCCAATGCTCACGTCATTCAGGAGGTGAAAGATTAAATCTACAGTGACTGAGGTAAGATGGTTCTTCAGTGCACTTGTGATATGTCAATTTCGAACATACACAGGTGATGACAGAGAATGGCTTTGACTTTGAGAAATAAGAAGAGGAAAATCTTTGTGTGGAAAATCTGCATTAGAAACGGTATTTGGAATGATCTTGGCCACTGTTGTGAGGCTATTAAAACTCTTTGTCAATATGTGGAATCATTGAGGTCACATGAATTTCTTTAGAAACTGCACCCTGTAGGATGTGAAAGAAACATCGGGATTCTTGACCCCAATAACCAATAATACCTTCTATCCAATCTTTACTGTAGCCAATAAACTGTTCATGGTGAAGCTGGGCACTCCATTACTGCTGATCCCTTCATGTTGTCATATTGTGATTACTGCTGTCCAAAAATGTAGGTTTGCCCCCCCTTTAATTAGTCACTGTGTTTTAAATACTACAGTATTACTCTGTTGACCTCCCTCCCATTGTGGAGTAGTGAATGGCATTACTGCTGTCAACGTTCCCCTACATTGTGTTTAGGAGACCTGGAGGCAAATGCTACAGATTAGTGCACAATCAGATGAATATGCCCTGCCAATTATCAGACAATTGTCAAAAAACAGACCTTCACAGAGATTTGCAAAACCATGCACTTTATTTTTGTTTGGTTGTTTAGAAATGTTTAGGAGAAAGTGAGGGCTGCAGATACTGGAGATCAGAGCTGAAAAATGTGTTGCTGGAAAAGCGCAGCATCGAAGGAGCAGGAGAATCGACATTTCGGGCATAAGCCCTTCTTCAGAAATGTTTGTATGTCAGCTGTGTTTTCAACTAATTTGGTATTCTACATTTGCTCCCTATATTGTTCCCTCTCTTATCTCTGAGCACAAACACATTTCTCTCTCCTTCCTTGGAAACACATTTTTGTAAATGCGACTTCCATTAAGAAACCTGGCATCTCTGCTGGACTTAATCAATCTCAATATGTTCAAGAAGATAATGTATGTGAAGGCAAGTAAATCATGCAATCTTCATATTAGCATTATATGGAAACTAGAAAACAGGTTTGTCCCCTCACAATATTATCTTTTAACTGAAAATCATTAAATTAAGACAAAAGATTAGAGACACAGATGGAAGAGATGACGAGATTACAGAATCCTTTTATTGAACTTTAATGCATCCATATTGCAATTGTCTCATTACTTTGGCCGTATAATTTAATATTAAAATGGATTTAAACTCCACTGGGGTAATGTATGGTCTATTGGTCCTGATTTTAATTCTAGGACATCGACCATCAGTTACTTCAGCTTCAGTGGAGTGTTCCATATGCTGTCAAGTCAGTTGTTGGAAAGGGACACCATAGCTTTAATTGAAAACTGGGTAGAGAAAGAAATTTTAAATAGAGTGAATGAAGGAAAAGGGGATACAAAATTAACGCAGAGAAACTAACATTGAAATAAAACAGCAATATGTCATTTTCATCCTTTTCTAGTTTATAAAACAACAATGCACTCAGAATAATGTCTATTATGGGATTTATTTTCAACAGTGATGCCACAGAATTTTCTGCACTTCCATGTTCTTCATGCTTTTATTTTCATTTGTGCTATGGATAGTTGGAGGTTTTTAATCACCATTCACACTGATTGCTATCTATCAGGCACACTGAGATGCCTTATCTTAAAGAAACTGCACTGTGCTCCCATTACCTAGAATGTAAGAGTTTTGATGTATAATCTAAACAGGTCTTTATTATACAGAAAATGTCCCCTGAAGACAACACATGACTAGAAACAAGTTCAGAAGTGTTAGCAACCTAATGTAACTTTTCATAGTGAGCATCTGAGAATGAAGGTTCCTACTGGTTCAGGGAAAACGAAAGCATGTTAAAATTGTGAGTTAAAAACAGTGCAATGAGAAAAATGGTTTTGTGTTCTGTCGAACTGAAGCACTAATTTCCAATTATCTCAGATTAATATTTGTATTTTGTAGCCAAAAAGCCTGAGATTGGAAAATGGGGGCAGTTCTCACTTTATCATCGCTAAAATCAAATGTTAATCTTGAACTGAGATTCCAATGAATTTTAGTTGTGTTGCTCAAATGTAAGAGTACAGTCAAGCCTCCTTAAAATTAACTCTCAAACAGAAACTCTTTGAAGACAGTATTTATACATGTCTTAAGTTTCATGTACAAACCAGATTTATCTGGAGCCGTAAAAGATCATGACCTTGTCAAATTGTTAAAATGCTAAGATTATCAGGTAGTATTATAGAAATCTCAGATAAAACTTTTTGGATTTTCTTTTGTATCTTCCTGCTGGGGGCCTGTCCACAGAGCAATGTGTTGACATTGGAGGTTCCATGCCCAAACCATAAAAAGGTGCTGGGGTTTACCAGGCAGTTTCCCCACTTGGCAGAGAAACACTTGCTGCTGTCAAAATCATGGAAAATTCTCTTAATCGACACTCCAAGAGGCTCAGCTGGTATTTGTGAGAGAGAGGGCCATCTTCCCAAATGATGATAATATGCAAGTTAGTGGGAACATGTCAGACCATCTAATACCCACCTTCCTTTCCAATTTCAATACACCTCTCTCAACTCCTTCATGTTCAGAGATATTATTGCATCATAGTGTCCTATTCAAAGTATGGTTTTGACATGATTTGTAATAAAATAGTACCCATGTACACAACCTTAAACAAGAAACTTTCTAGGCAATGATGAATAGCTTCACCAAATTGGTTGGTACCCCAGCAAGATAAATTAAATAACTTACTCTTTCAAGAGACATGACCATCACTGACAAGTCCTGAATGTATTATTTATCCCTGGATGAACTTAAACTGAGTGAACATTTGGGCCATTTCAGAGAGGGGTTAATAGTCAACCACATTGCTGAGGGCCTGAAGCCATACATAGGTCAGACTAGATAAAGATGGCAGATTTTCTTCTCTAAAGGACATTAGTGAATCAGATTAGTTTTTACAATAATTGATGAGAATTATGGTGGTCACCATCACTGAGACAAACTTTCAATTCCAGAATTTATTAATTGAATTGAAATTTCACCAGCTGCTGTTGAGATAGAATCCATACAGTGTGGAAACAAGCCCTTCGGCCCAACAAGTCCACACTGACCCTTCAAAGAGTAAGCCATTCAGACCCTCACATTTTACCCCTGGCTAATGCACCCAATCTACACATTCCTGAACACTGTGAACAATTTAGCATGGCCAATTCACCTGACCCCCACATCTTTGGATTGTGGGAGGAAACCAGAGCACCTGGAAGAAACCCACACAGTCATGGGGAGAATGTACAAACTTTACACAGACAGTCACCCGAGACTGGAATCGCACCCAGGTCCCTGGTGCTGTGAGGCAGCAGAGCTAACCACTGAGTCACTGTGTCGTCCTATATTTCTGCTGATCTCCAAGATCTCAGCCTTTGATTTATTTAGTGGGATAACCAGTATACCACAACCTCCTTAAGGACCTATTACTCATCACATATTACAAGGCCACGATGAGGGATTTCAACACAAATGTAGCTATGACAGCCTTGGTATTTGACAGTGGAACACACAAAGTTTTGGAGAAATGGCATCCTAAGGTTTAAATATTGTGACAGAAAACTCACACTGTTTACCAACTGGAACAGCATGGTTTGTCACCTAGATGAAGGCCCAAAATAGATGGGGAGAAATTTAAATACCTGAAATTAGATAATGAAAATAAAGGGCAAACATTTATTTGAAGTTCCCACTGAAAGATTAGTCTGCCGTGAGATAATTAGCAGTGACCTCTATAGTGCTTGGAACGAGGTGAGCCAGATGGACCACATAGGACATGAGTTCCCTGATCGGGGCTGTTAATCTGGTCCAATCAGGAGCCCTAGCTGACAGATATAAAGAAGAGTATGAGAGGCTCTGTTCACGCTGAGAGTTGGTTCTGATGAAGCCAGACCTGTGTTAAGTACGATACTTGTGTAAATAAAGGGTGACTTGATGACGGTACACCAGCCTCTGTTGAGTTATTTCAGTGGTGATGAAAGAAAAAAAAAACACTCTTGAAGAAATGTGCTCACAGCAGTCGCCTTTGAGTAAGGGTAAACAGTTCTGACACCATGCCATTATTTGGGAAGCTTGACTCATTTGATCCTGCTGTCTGGGACAGGGTCAAGTGTATGGAGAGAATGTGTTTTTTTTCCAGGCAATTGGCATTGAGGCAGATGAAAAGCAACAAGTGATAATCCTGACAGTTTGTGGACACAGCTTTTTCGGTTATTTGGAGCCTAACATTTCCTGAAACATCAGACTATAAAACCTTTCAGGAGCTGACAGATTTAGTTAAGGAGTATTATGACCACAATCCTTCTCTAATTCTGAGATGCTATTGGTTTTACTCAGTTCAAGATACAGGGGCATCCATATTGGGATTTTGGACTAGGTTAAGATGACTGGCAGAAGCATGTGACTTTGGTTTAACCCTCAACGAGATACTGAGACACTGTTTGGTATGTGGGTTTAATGATAGGACCATGCAAAGCACCTACGAGCTGAGGCACAACTGAACTTTCAACAGGCACCATAACTGGCGTTGTCATTAGAAAACATAGCAAGTGGAACATATGAGTTGCAGGGTATTTTGATGGAAGTGGATACCTTCACCTCTCTGACTGAGCTGATGGGACATCACTTGAGTGAAGGCAATTGCATAGCCTCACTCAAGACATATCCTGAACAGAAGGACTCGAGGTCAGCTCACAGCAAAACCTCAAAGTAAAGCCAAGCTGTGGCTAAACACTTCACATTTTCTTCAGGATGTGGGTCAGCAGGCTATTGGAATTGCTGCCAGTATGTGGACTCAAGACAGCAGAAGAGTCCCACTTGACCTGAATTGAGTAAGAGAACTCATAGGCTGGTGCCCAGAAGAGTGCACCCTGGAAAATCCATCTACGTGGTTAATCCATCTCCAGTTAAATTGCTTAACAACGTCCAAATCAGAATCAATCAAAATAAACATCTGGTTAAGTGGTCACCCGGTTCTAATGGAGGTTGATACCAGTGCAGCTGTATCAGTGATAACAGAACCAGTCTTAACAAAATTCATTCTGGACTCCAACTGTTATGTTTGTGTAAGTCCTCAGATAGACTGAGAACCTAAACTGGGGAACCTTTACAGATTAAGGGTATGTCTTCAGTTCCAATCTCATTTGAGAAACAGCTAGTTCAATTACCAGTGATTGTTGTAAAAGGCCTGGGCCCAAGCCTGATAGGGTGAAATGTTTGGGAATGGTGCATCTTGATTGGCTCAACATTTTTCAATCAGAAAATGGCTGCTTGTGTAAAATCCTAATTAAATACCTGGAAGAGGACTATCAAAAGAGCCAAGGCCACCTTGCATGTTAACCAGGTAGCAATTCCACGATTTTGCAAGGCCCACTAATAGCCATTTGCCTTAGTGCAAATGTAGAGGCAGAAATCAGAACACTGGAAAGTGAGTGAAAGTAAAAGGTGACTTGGTGACAAGATACCAGTTTCTATGGAGTTATTTCAGCCTCTCACCATTTGCTGATGATTGCTGCTTTCCTCCCCTTTGGATACCATGTCTGCCACAGGCCAGTTTCTTCTGGATTTTGTTGGCCATTCTTTGTTCCACTGTCAAATATCTTGGCCCCGAAAGTCTGTGTGTCGCCGGACCACAACACTGATCCCCGGTTCCTGGTTCCCTTTAATAATTAAACTGAGAGGCAATGAGGTGGTCTTGTGTGAAAAGTTGCTTATTACAATTCGCAAAATACCTGCTTGAGGACAGTGAGGCTTGCAAATCAATATTGGGCACAGATAAAGTCTCAGTATTCACACAGAGAGATTGCTGTTAACATTCCCTGTTATCAAGAGTCTTGGACATGGAGTCTAATGCTCCTTTAACTGTGACGGCTTCATAGACTAAGACCCACATTCAAAAATGGATTATTAAAATTATAAGGAATAAGCAATGATATATTCTTTAAAACCTCCAAAGAGAAATTCTCGAACAATTCTCACAGAACGGAAAGTGTGTCCAAGCACTTAAAATCTAGAAAGAGCTCTGTTTACCAGTGAAACGTTTGCTTCAGTTCATTGTTATTATTTTGCTTTGGTTCAGTTGCTTCTTTTGTCCATTGGAATGGGGAATCTGGAGTAAACATTGGAACATAGAAAAAAAGCAACAAGAGTAGGCCATTCAACCCATCGAGCTTGCTCCTCCATCAAGGTAGTCATTTAACTCATTTCTGTTTTCCTTCTTTCCATATCTTGCGATACCATTCAATGTCTTGACCTCAAAAACCTTCTGTGGCAGAGAATCCCTGAGTGAAGAAATTTGTCAACTCAATCCTAAATGGCGTACCCTGTATATCTGTGACCTCTGGTTCTGGAATCTCCATCAGGGACATCCTTCCTGCATTTATCTTAGTCCTGTTAGAATTTTATAGGTTTCTATGAGGCCTCCCCTCATTATCCTAAATCCCAGTGTACACCTTCCGCTCTCTTCATAAGTCAGCCCTGGAATTCCAAGATTCTGGTGAACATTTGTTGCACTCCCTCCACAGACAGAACATCCTTCCTCAAATAAGGAGACCAAATTGGACACAATTTTCCAGTTGTGGTTTCACAATTACAGCAAGACATCCCTGCTCCTGTACTCATATCCTCTCACTATTAAAGCCAACATAGCTTTTGCCTTCATCACTGCCTGCTGTGCTTGCATATTTACTTTTGGTGAATGTGTACAAAGACACTCAGATCTTATTGCATTTCCCCCTTTCACAATCTCTCGCCATTCAGAAAGAATCTGCCTTCCTGGTTCGTTACCAAAGACGATAATGTCACATTTATTCATATTATACTTCATTTGCCAGCCAAACACTCAAGAATGCTGAGCATCTCCTCAGTTTTGAACATAGAAATTTTGAGAGGTTTCCCCAGAGGCATTTTATCTCAGATATGGGCTTGAATTTGCACAAGTAAGGAACTTCAACTTGAGCAAAAATGTCAGAAATTGGCCACGTAAAGAGTGCAGACACAAAAAGTAGAATCACTCTAATGTAGTTGTAGCAGAAGATTAAGGAGGACTGGACGGCGTAAGGTGAACCTCAGATCTGCTGGGATTTTGTCCTTCTAAAGTTGTTCTTAAAATCATGATCCTGGATTGAAAAGTCATTCTAATTATCTCAATTACGTGGAACAGGCAATTTTGAAGTACATTGCAAGGGTTTCCTTTCTATTGATCTATGCCCTGTATCATATTCGTCTGCTGAGTACAAGTTTTGAATGAAAGCCTCATAAACTAAAAATAAAATTACAGAGGCATTCATTATGTAAAGCAAATTGCCTTTCGATTCCCTGAAAGCAATGGTGAACATTTTCTTTTCATCTTTAATTGACTTGGTTGCACCTCGGATACTTGTTCTTTGAGTGTCAGAGTATTATATGCAGACTTTTCATTGATCAATGCATGAATTGATCCAATGCTATCAAATAATAGTAAAAGATCCAGAGACAAAAGCAGTCACTTGGAGGAGAAATCCCTGGGTGCAGACAATATCAATGCTATAATATCTTCAGCTTTTTATTGACTTTTACACAAAGTCAATCAATCTTTATTTAATAGCAATTAAACATTGCAGTGACAATAATTGTGCATTAAAAGACATGCTACTGCCCTAATAAAACAATGTGTTCAACACAATGAAAAACAATGTGGAAAATTTGCAATATGGATAACGTAAAAACAAGCTAGATAGAGTACATTATTTTACTATGTAGCACATGTACGTGCTTAATTCAAATGTCATATTCATGAAACAGTGAAAAATTGGTCATGAAGAGATTTTAAAAAGGCACTGATCAACATAGAGAGAGAGGAAAATAAAACATAATTTGCTAATCGATGATTTCAACACACTTCCACTGAAATAGCCGCGACCAACAGCAAGGAGCTGAAATTGAGTCCGATTGCTCTAGTTTTTTTTTAAATCTTTTCAGCACCACCTTTGGTTGCCCACAGATATCTACATTCACTACCATTACAGCAGCACTGGCTGCTTTTTAAATGGTTGCCATAAGTTTGTTGCCTTGATGATGAAGCTTAAAGTAGAGCTCAATTTTCAAATTGAAACTTTATATACCATAATTTATTGCAAACTAACAGTCTTAATTACACATAGATTTCAACAAATAATAATGTGCTTTCCAAACAGGTTTATTCACGCAACTGTCGCATTGATTGGATTAGATTTCTGCAAAGTTTGTACAAAATCAGGAGAATTCCAAAGATATTAAGAGTTCATTTTTAAAAATAAATATGGCTCTTTTTTGCTCATCTGTCTTCTTTATGGTCTTTTTTTTCTTGATTTAACTAGCAGTTGTCAAAATCTCCACTCACTTATTACACAGAACCTGTAAAATAAAAAATGAATTAGGAAGAAAGTCAGAGCTGAATTTTATGAGAAAGTAGCAAAGTGTCATTTTCATTGAGTTTTGTGGAGAGTATCTCTCCGTGA
Organism: Chiloscyllium plagiosum; assembly: GCF_004010195.1. Classification (NCBI taxonomy): domain Eukaryota; kingdom Metazoa; phylum Chordata; class Chondrichthyes; order Orectolobiformes; family Hemiscylliidae; genus Chiloscyllium; species Chiloscyllium plagiosum. The sequence continues at coordinate 19,011,682 of NC_057725.1, read as the reverse complement.
AACCTGATGGATTCTCTCACATTCATTGTCCCAAAAATGCTTCATTAACTAGCTCCCTATGGCACCTCGCTCATCCAATAATGGCCCAATTTTTCCATTCATTGTACAATGAATTATTTCCCTGACTCTAGTGCTATCTTTGAAGCCCAGACCCACTCCCAATCAAACATTCACCACCTGGCATTGCCCTTCGTTGTGCATGTATTGAACAGCATCGACAAACCAACACTACTCAGGGCACAGGGCGGCATGTCTGTCATTTCATTGCACATGCAACTTTACGTTTCCACACCTATCAGTGTTTAACATCAGGCCACACTGTTGACCTGTCCTTAGCCTACCACTATGTCCAAGTCACTGCTATGCCCACTGTGGCTCAACATCTTATCATTGTTCAAAGTGAGACCTCACACATAGGAAAACATTCAAACACTTCAAACCAGCATTGTATTCAGCAAAAGTAAAAAGAAATCAAATGAACAGAAGCTGTATTTTCCTTTCAGAACAAAAACTGACTGTCGAGCACCAACAATTTTTACAGTCAGTGAATGATCATTTACTCTCATCTACCAGAACTGACTGTCAGTTAAGTCCTGTTTGGCTTGCTGTGCGTAGTACTGCTGCACTTTATCATGCTGATATTCCTCCTGCTCAATGCCTTCATCTCCCTAAACAGAGCACTGCTCTTGCTTTCCCAGTATGTCAGCATCCATCATATCCTGCCTGCCAGGAATATACAGCACACTCTGTCTGGACTGTATTGTAAGGCTGCTCCTGACTGATCCAACCACTGGAGACCTCAACTTCAGGTGGCCTACCATCTGCTACACTCTGCCCTGATTGAAGAATGGACTGCATTGTATTGACACTGCCCATTAGTCAGAGGTTTCTTTCATGGAGTCACCAACTCTTGTTCTTATCCACTAAGGCATTGAGCCCCTCACATTCAGCAAAAGCATGGGATTTCTCAAGTATCATAACAGTTCCCAGGTTTCTCAGATGTGGTACTGACGGTCACAGGAGACTTGAATATTGATAAGAATGAAAGACAGTACAGAACAGGCTCAGGCTCTTTGGCCCACCATGACTGTGCTGGTACATCACACCTTTTATAAACCCAAAACATTCTGCCTCTACTGTATCCGAATCCCTCCATTCCTTGCCTGTTCATATATTTGTCAAGGTGACTCTTAAATATTGCTATTGTATCTGCTTTGATCACCTCTTCTGGCAGCTTGGTCCAGGCTCTCATCACTCTCTGAGTAAGGAACCTGCCACTCACATCTCCTTTAAGTTTTCCCCCTTGTACCTTAAACGTATGTCCCTAGAAACTAACATTGCTCGCCTGAGGAAAAGACTCTGACCATCCATTCTATCCATAGTTGTCATAATTTTTTAACTTCTGTCAGATCGCCCCTCAGCCGCCAATGTTCAAGTGAAAACAAGTTGAATTTGTCCAATCTCTCCTCATAGTGGAGACTTTTCAAACCAGCAACATCTTGGTAAACCTTCTCTGTGTCTTCTCCAAACTCTTCACATCCTTCTTATAATGTGGCAACCAGACCTGTACACAATATTCAAAATGTGGCCTAACTAAAGTTCTGTGTAGCTGCAACATGATTTGTCAATTTTTATACTCTATGTCCTGATCGATAAGGGCAAGCATGCCATACACCTTCTTGACAACATTATTCATTTGTTTTGCCACTTTCAGGAAACCGTGGACCTGTGCGCCTAGATCCTTTTGTCTGTTGATAATGAAATAGAACCATTTTCCATTGGTGAATTCAGCTGTATTATGAAATGCTCCCCTTAGAATGATGTGTGTACAATCAAATGTGCCATGCCCCTGGAGGTGCCAATTGTGTTGGTAAAGCCTTCTGCCCCAAGCTGCAGCACTAACCGCATGATGGGAAAGGAGGTGAAGTGTGCAACCGAGCACAAATAGCATCAGTAATAGACTTGATGCATTCTGATGAATGCAGCATCAGTTATGTACTGAAGATACTGTCGGAAATTGTAAGCGTTGCATGAGTATTAACATCTCCTTCCAGCTCCGCATCATTGATTTGAGAGATTGCATTATAATATTTTTTAAAATGCCTTGAAAATAGGAGCAGTTGATCATCAAACTCAGTAGCCTGTTTGGAGAAAGTGAGGACTGCAGATGCTGGAGATCAGAGTTGAAGAGTGTGGTGCTGGAAAAGCACAGCCAGGGCTAATGTCCAAAAAGTCGATTTTCCTGCTCCTCGGATGCTGCCTGACTGGCTGTGTTTTTCCAGCACCACACTCTAGAGCCTGTTTCCACTTTTCCTCCATATCCTTTGATTCCTTTCACCAAACGTCCTATATCCAACCCCTTCTTGAAATCATACAGTGTTTTGACCTTGACTGCAACCTGGAATTCCTTGTTACCACCAGCGTGGCTGAAGAGAGAATTGTTCCACTTATGGGGAAATCGATAAATAGAAATAAGCTAATAAGAAATCCAACAAAGAATTCAGAAGAATCTTCTTTCTCCAAAAAGGGTTAAGATCAGGGAGTATATGACCACTGGGAGTGGTTGAAAAAATGATTAAAACAATTTTACAGATGAAATTTAAAAGGAAGCTCCAGTTTTGGAATCAATGAACACAATAACAGATGAAGAAGCTGGGAGGAAGTTCAAGGGGAGCATTGATTCCAGAATGGACTGGTTGGGCTAAATGTCTGCTTTTGTTGCATATATCATCGCTAGGTATTCCAACATTCTACTGAATACAGTAATCTATTGATTACAGTAAAATAATGGCACTGACATATTCTTTGTCAAATATTGTTCAATCTTTTTTAAAAGCATTTATAAGGAATGTCGATGTTTTGATATGGAATTCATACATAACTGGACAAAGAAAACAGAGTAATATAGCCATATTACTGAACATCTTGTTATAATTGAATGAAAGCTATCAATGGATGGAATTTCCATTCCAAGATTCATCAGATGCTCAACATCAAGAAAAATACCGTCATGATCTGACTAGCAAATTCAGAATCTCACTCTTGAAACTCCAAATTCATCCTATTTACAACCTCCTTCCAATTGTTCTCTACCCAGTAATTAGACAGAGCAAATTCCCGACAGGTAAATCAGGACAGTTACCAGCAGATTGCAGCTTGCCAAATGCCTGTCTTAGTCATCATCTTAGCACTACTTGTCCTGCACAATGTCCCTATGTGGCCATCGGCTTCTCTAACTTCCATCCATAAAATGTCACATGGGCAATTCACCAGCCTCACCACAAAATCATGCTAGCTCTAGGACTAACTTAGTCATCATTCTAAGCCGTCAACACTTAACATTGCAGCTGATGAATTAGAATTAGAATCCCTACAGTGTGGAAACAGGCCCTTTGGCCCAGCAAGTCCACACCGACCCTCCAAAGAGTAACCCAGCCAGACCCATTCCCCTTGGAGAAAGTGAGGACTGCAGATGCTGGAGATCAGAGCTTAAAAATGTGTTGCTGGAAAAACGTTGATTCTCCTTCGATGCTGCCTAACCTGCTGTGCTTTTCCAGCAACACATTTTTAAGACCCATTTCCCTATCCTATCATCCTATAATTACACCTGACTCACGCATCTAACCCACGTATCCCTGAACACTACAGGCAATTTAGCATGGTCCATTCACCTAACCTGCACATCTTTGGATTGTGGGAGGAAACCCACACAGACACGGGGAGAATGTGCAAACTCCACACAGACAGTCACCCGAGACTGGAATCGAACCCAGGTCCCTGGTGCTGTGAGGCAGCAGGGTTAACTACTGAGCCACTGTGCTGCCCCAAATGCATGGGAACTGCAATTCTATTCAGTCGTTTTGTGTTCAGAATAGCTACACATCTTGTGCATCGAGATAGGATACTGTTACACTACATGAATACATGCAGCTCTGGCTTATGCTTACTTGTTAGCACTCACTCACGATAGCTCTTATTTGGAGTCAACCAGTCTTTGTCTGATTCACGAACACAGAGAGGCTCAACAGGCTTTGTGTAGTGAAAAACAGAGTTAAAGTTTCAAATCTGGTATGACTCTTCAAAAATTTCAGCATTTTTGTCGGCTTCTCATTGCTTTCTTGCATCATTAACTTTAGCTTTGAAATACAAGCTGCCAGCTTCTGTGGTTTAGCTCGCTTTCTAGTGCAGAGATAGAGGCAGGAAGCTTGTGATAGCAGGGAGTATTGCGCCAGTCAAAGGATGGAGATGTATGGAATTATGCTACACCATCATCAGAACAGCAGCATGTGCCAGCAGCTTACAAAGCAAACGCACTGCTATGCTCCAGGCAAATAGCCATGTGAGAGAATCAAAGGAAAAGAGTGATTCATGAGGTAAACGGAAAATCCAGTCAGTCAGGGGAAGCCGCTATATTCAGTCAATTTACAGGGAGTTGGCTAACCGATAGTCCTGCACATCACATGCACACAGTCTTGGGATTGCAGATAGGTCAGTTGATGTGCTGGTGAGACATCAGTATGGAGAGACAATCCTGGTTTTTTTTCCCCCTGCAATGAGGTTCAGGCAGAGATTGAGTATGAGGAAAGTGAGTGGAAGAACAGTTAGTGATAACGTAGGAGCCATAAAAGTGATGAGGTATCCCCAGTGAATGAGCAGGAAGCACAAGGGGCATGAAACATCAGTAGTTTGCAAGGATGAGATAGGTATCATACTTAGAGTGATACCCCTGAGCATCTAAGGGAGTTGAAAGAAGATGGTAGCACTTACCCTTATAGAGCACACAGGGCCATTGACCTTCTTTCTCCTGGGCATCCTATCCGACTTGAAATACAGCATTGACTGTTGCTGCAATTTGTGTCCAGGTTGGCTGGAGTCTGATAATGCAGCCTTCTTTGGCAGTCAGCAGAAAAAAAATGGGCTTACCTCTCCACCTGCCCATTCATAAGATCTTCCGAATCCCTAAGCCGGAAATGATTGACTTTGTTTCGCAAAACTTTCCGGTGTTGAGCATTGCAGTTTGATGGCTTGCAGTATCTGAAGTGGTGTGTAGCTGGGCTTTAAGTATGGCATCAGAGTCATGGAAAATATGATTATCCATGAAATACATCCAATGTCTTGGTTGTATAATGGATTTAACAAAAAGCAAAGATCTTCTGAGAAATGACCCAAATGCCGTGAAACTCACTCGCTACCTCACTGTGACTGTAAATGGGAAAATTCAACCCTATATCTTGAGCATCTTGCAAAATATTTCAAAGAGCAATCCATGTCGTTTTGCAGACATGCATTGCTATTAAGCTACTGAATCACACTTGCCAGAAAGATTTGGAGTCCTAATCTGTTCTGAGTTCACTAATCCCAGGATAGTAGTGAAAGTGTGTCGAACATCATTCCTTCCAGGTTAATGAGAGGTAAACACAACTATACAGTTATAAATTTTGTTGATGTTGGATGAAAAATAAATAGGGTGTACAAGGCATTTTATCTTGCCTACACAGACACTCGCACCTGCCTCCTGCCTTTGATATACACTGTCGAGATTAGAGTGGTGCTGGAAAAGTACAGCAGGTCAGGCAGCATCCAGGAGCAGGGAAATCAACGTTTTGGGCAAAAGCGGGAGTGGGGGGAGAAAGTAGCATAGAGTACAATGGATGAATGGGGGTGGGGATGGATGTGATAGGTCAGAGAGGAGGGAGGAGTGGATAGGTGGAAAGGAAGATAGGCAGGTAGAACAGGTCATGGGGACGGTGCTGAGCTGGAAGGTTGGAGCTGGGGTGAGGTGGGTGAAGGGGAAATGAGGAAACTGATGAAGTCCACATTGATGCCCTGGGGTTGAAGTGTTACGAGGCGGAAGATGAGGCATTCATCCTCCAGGTGTCGGGTGATATACACTGAACTAACCAGGCAGAGTTCATGATTCCTGCTCACTGCAGAAGTACAGAAATTCACTTGATGAACAAGATGCTCTTTATCAACATCTGTTTTAACTTCAGTGTCCAGAAGGAAAAACAATAAAATATGCAATAAACAAATTGACTCAAGAAAGTTAGGAAAAGCCCTGAAGAAAGTCAATTAATGTTGTTTACGTTCCAGGTCTTTTGATTCCAACGGCAACTTTCATGTACAAAAATAAAAAAAACTCACTCTCCAGCTTTCTTAAAAAAACAAAATTGCATTTATATAGCAACTTTTAGCATTTCAGGCTTTCAGGTAACCAAACCAATTACATTAGATATGCACCAAACAGCCAGGGGTTATGTTCTGCCATGTCTTATGATGTTGACACACCATAATTTAGGAATTGGCTCTTTTCACTATCAATTGTCAGTTTTAAGTCACAAATCACCTCTTCAGTGGGAGTATTGGATGTTTAGATAATACCTTTATCAATGAAAATGTCTATTATCTGTAACGTTCAAGCTGGGGATGTCAGAGGCTGATGGGGGCTCCCTACAGAGCTTTATAAAATCATGAGAAGCATAGATAGAGTGAATGGTCGTGGTCTTTTCCCTGGGACAGGGGAGTGCACAACTAGGGGGCATAGGTTTCAGGTGAGAGGGGAAAGATTTAAAAAATGACCTGAGGGGCAACTTTTTCACGCAGAGCGTGGTGCACGTATGGAATGAGCAGCCAGAGGAAGTTGTGGAGGTAGGTACGTTACAAAATTTGAAAGGTATTTGGATGGGTCTATGAATAGGAAAGGTTTCAAGGAATATGTGCCAAATGTTGGAAAATGGGACGAGGTCAGTTTGAAATATCTGATTGGTGTGGACGAGTTGGACAGAAGGGTCTGTTTCCTTGCTGTATGACTGTATGACTCTTGAAGCACAATAAGCCACTTGGTACTTGAGCTTTCACCGCCATTTAATAACACTGTGACTAATCTGATTATGTTTTGAATTCCACATTCCATCAACTTCAATCACCTCTGGTTCCCCTGCCCAACAAGAAGCTAACTAATTCTGTCTCAAAAACATTTGATGAACCTTTCTCATCACCTCTGGGGCAATGAGTTCCAAAGTCGCAAAACTCTTGGAAAGAAATTTTGCTCACATTGATCCCTGATTTTGGACCATTGTCCACTAGCCTTGAACTCACCCACAACAGGAAATATCATTTCTATGTCCATATTGTCCAGACTATTTAAGATCTTATACACTTATATAGGGGCAGCATGGTGGCTCAGTGGTTAGCACTGTTGCCTCACAGCATCAGGGATCAGTGTTCGATTCCACCCTTGGTTGACTGTCTGTGTGGACAGTTACACCTTCTCCCTGTGATTGGATGAGCTTCCTCTGGAGGGGCTGGCTTCCACTCACAGTCAGAGATGTGCAGGTTAGATGGATTGACCATGCTAAATTGACCATAGGCCAGGTGGATTAGCCATGTGAAATGCAGGATTGCAGGGATAGGGTAGGGGTGGATTGTTCTTCGGAGGGTCAGTGCGGACTCAGTGGGCCCAAGACCTACTTTGACCACAGGGATTCTGTGATACTCCAGTGAAGTCACCCTCTTCTATACACCAGTGAAAACTAGCCCAGTCTGTGCAACCTTTCTGCATAAGGCAAGTCATTTCAGATATCAATCTAATAATGCTCATTGGAATTGTTTCCAATTTATATCCTTCCTAAAATAAGGAGACCAACTCTCACCAATACCTTATGTAACTGAAGCATAACATTCTTACTTTTATGTTCAATCCCTCTCATAATAAATAATAGCATCCCATTAATCTTCTTGATTATGTTCTGTATCTGCACATGTATCTGTATATGTTTTGTGCCTAATCCACCAGACGCATAGATCTCCGGTCACCTCAGAATTCATAGTCGTTCATTATTAAGTCATATTCTGCTTTTTCATTCTTTCCACCAAACTGTACAGCTTTACATTTTCTCACAATACACTCCGTCAGCCAGATGTTAACCTACTCATTTAACGTCTCCATATGCTTTTGCCTCACCCGCAGGCAGTGATGGAGGGCAAATTAAATCTGATTCGCGTATGTACCCTCACACACAGCTAAATCCTAAATTAAGATTCATACAGAACAGCCACTTAGAAGAGGTGAGGAAACAAAATCAAAAGTGTAACACGAACTTCAACCTCCATGAAGGCTCTCAGCACGTCTTTTACACTTAAAGGTAAGGTCCTAGGGAGTGTTGCTAAACAGAGACCTTGGAGTGCAGGTTCATAGTTCCTTGAAAGTAGAGTCACAGGTAGATAGGATAGTGAAGAAGGCATTTCCTTTATTGGTCAGAGAATTGAGTACAGGTGTTGGGAGGTCATGTTGTGGCTGTACAGGACATTGGTTAGGCCACTTTTGAAATATTGCATGCAATTCTGGTTCCCTTCCTATCGGAAGGATGTTGTGAAACTTGAAAGGATTCAGAAAAGATGTACAAGAATGTTGGAGGATTTGAACTATAGGGAGAGATGTCATGGAGAAAATGTAGAGGATCACCAGGCGACGCAGAAAGTTCTTCAAGAAGTAGGTCTTTTATTTGCAAACAAAAAACTGTGACACTGAGAAAGCAGGTTCTCAAAATGCCCCTGAACCTCAGTGTCCTTAGTTTTTTATATTTTTTTTATCATGTTTCTGTTAGCTTATTAGCATGTCCAACTATATTAATCAAAGTATCTCATTGTAGCTCACAATAAACCAGTGATGCGAGTTCCTACCATCTCTTTAGTTGTACATTCTACTTAATATTATTCTAATGACAGTTAGATATTTAATCGAAGCTTTTGCAACAATGGTCTTTCATTCTGGACCCTACTTAATATTTTCCTAATGACATGATTAGATATTTATTGTTATGTCTCAAATATATATTGTCCCAATCTTGTCATAATGATACTCAACAGATGAGGCTAATTTTACTAATTGTGTTATCTCATCTCGCCATAGTGACCTTTCAGCCTTAACCTTACTCTGCGAATTGGTGTAAGAGCATTCCAGTATTCTTATCCCAATCTGCCTTCCACAGACCCCTTATAACAGATTGCCAGTGGACTCCATGTTTTAACCCTTCCTTTGCTTTCATGCTCTTTATTTTCCATAGAGGTTGAATAGGCTGGGGCTGTTTTCCCTGAAGCATCGGAGGCTGAGGGGTGACCTTATAGAGGTTTATAAAGTCATGAGGGGCAAGTCCTGGGGTGGGGAGTCCAGAACTAGAGATCATAGGTTTAGGGTGAGAAGGGAAAGATATAAAAGAGAACTAAGGGGCAACCTTTTCATGCATGGGGTGGTATGTGTATAGAATGAGCTGCCAGAGGAAGTGATAGAGGCTAGTACAATTGCAAAATTTAAAAGACATCTGGATGGGTACATGAATAGGAAGAGTTTGGAGGGACATGGGCCAGGTGCTGGTGGGTGGGACGAGATTTGATTTGGGATATCTGGTCGGCATGGATGATTTGGACCGAAGGGTCTGTTTCCGTGCTGTACATCTCTATGACTCTAAGACTCTAAGTTTTAAATTGCATTTACCATGTTCAAACACCAATAAATTGATCCAGTAAAAAGAGAGCATTTCTCCCTCCTAATTGTTCGTGGGATACTAAAAAATGCAATAAAATAAATGATTATTCTTTTTCTCAGAGGAATGACAAAACCAGTTTCAAGCTTTTAAGCATCTTGTCCTAACAATTCCCCACCATAATCAATCACTGTCAAATTCTATGCAGTTTTAATGATGTTTAAATCTTGCAATTTCCATTTCCATTTTCTTTCTATTGTCCAGTAGCTTGTATTTGCTGATTTGTTTTTGTCAGAAATGACCCTACGTTATTAGGTACTGGTGATTTAATTTGGCACAATTTAAAACCAAGTGGATTACTCCTTTCACACATCAAGAAATAAAAAAGAAAATTTACAATCCAGGCTTCTGGGACAGAGAAACCCTTTGACCCAGACTAATAGTAAAATACATTTTTCCCGAAGGAAACCATATAGGTTTCAATAACATTTCAAAAATATTGAGTAGAATCTTGCAGTGGTGGTGTCGGTCCCTCCTTTGGGGCAGCTCAGTGGCTCAGTGGTTAGCACTGCTGCCTCACAGCACCTGGGATGTGGGTTCAATTCCAACCTCGAGCCACTCTCTGTGTGGAGTTTGCACATTCTCCCTATGTCTGCGTGGGTTTCCTCTGGCTGTTTTGGTTCCACAGTCCAAAGATGTGCAGGTTAGATGGACTGACCATGCTAAATTGCCCAGGGATGTGTAGACTGCGTGGGTTAGTCATGGGAAGTGCAGGGTTACAGAGATGGGAATGGGTCTGGGTGGAATGCTCTTCAGAGGCTCAGTTTGGACTTAATGGGTTGAATGGGCTATTTCCACACTGTAGCGATTCTATGATTAATCACTGCAAAGCTGATGTGATACCCTTGATGAATCTTTTCTTGATGGTCTTCTGTCAATCAAGCAGTTCTGAGCCCATTGACGGGCTTTCATCCAGAATCAGACTCCTGGCTATGGACATCCATCCTTCCCTCCCAGTCAGCGGTCATCCGTTACTGGGCATGTCATGTGGAATGCCATGGCTGCAGCTGGAAGGTAACACGAGGATACAAGGGCGAGTGAAGTATTTTTTGTTGGGGGGAGGAGGTGGAAAGGTAGGCTGGTAGCTGGTGTTTTCAATGCTGGTGAGGAGGGAGTGCAGGGTAACTCTGATCAGCCACCGTCCTGCCTGCCTAGGACCTAATTTCAGTGGAAATGGCATTATGTTGGTGATCAGCTACACCTCCACTCAGCCTAATTAAAAATTCTTTCCAACCCCAACTTCTACCCCTCTGGGACTGGACATTACTACAACTTATGTCACATTTTGGAAAGATTGTAGGATGGATTTGGGAAAAAAAAATAGTAGAACTTTCCCGCACCATGAGCATGGGCAGGAAGGTTAAGAAAATAGCATGAGATGGCCAGGGAAGAGCTTCTCAGTAACAGGAGCAAAAAGTTCCAGATTCTCACAAGTAAGCAGCAGAGGCTTAAATATATTCATCAACATCGCATTATCTAATCTTGCCCTCCTTAATGTATAATTCCTCTTTCTCCACTCAGAAAATAGAAACTAGACAGAAACAATGCCCAACATGAAAGCCAGACTGGTGACCTGATGATGCCAGCTGGCTGTTTACTCCTGCAGATCTCCACCTTGGACACCAGGCGTCAACATCTCAGAGCAAATTCTTTAGGCAGTAACCATACGTAACACCCCTGTCAACAGAAGTTGACATCCAAACCATTTCAGTCGCTCTGTACTCTCTCAGCATGAATGAAAACCACATATGGTAAGGTTTTCTTCGGCTTGCTCCTTCGAAGGAACCACTAGAGATCTGTAGGAATCTCTCACATGTGTGAGGTGTGTTAGATTCGACACAAATTGTATGGAGAATGCCATACCATGAAGCGGCTGACTTTGTCAGTAGGAAAGGCTTCTATTCTATCAAGAAAGAGCACAGTGAAGGGTGGTAGGTGAAATGGAAGAGTCCAGAATGATTTTCTTAACCATTCAAACATAAATGTAAAGATATGAATTCGGCCATTTAATCTCTAACACCCATTGCTGTTACTTCACTTTCTTGTGTGCCCCTATATCCTTCGACTTGTTTGTCAATGAGGAATCCATACAACTTGCCTTCGAGACATTCAGTGACCCTACCTTCATTCAATTTGGCAAGGAAAATTTAAATTTGTATAAAAAAGTATTAATAACTGTTTTGCTAATTATTAGAATGCAGTTTCAATGATGTCAGATCACATATAGCTAAAAACTTAAGGGGGAAATGTTCCGAAGAAATCCTGCAACAGCTTACCTTGTAAATAGTTTAACCATCAAGTCAATGCTAAATAGTTTACATGGTTCCCTGCTCTCTCACAGATATCAATCATATTTTTAATACAATAATGACACTCTGTGAAAGAGAAAAAAACTCTCCTCATCTCTGTCTCCCACACAAGGGAACATCCATTTGCCATTTACATTTCCAATGCTGGCCCTCAGACCCTTATATATTATATACACATTCAAACTGATCTCCTGAACTCACAATGCAGCAGTCTGCAAGAGAGCCTCTGCCTGTCCTTGACCACAGATTTCCCATTGTCTTCCAGAAGAAAGTGAGGACTACACATGCTGGAGATTAGAGTCGAGAGTGTGGTGCTGGAAAAGCACAGCAGGTCAGGCAGCATCCGAGGAGCAGGAGAACTGATGATTCGGGCAAGAGCCTTTCATCAGAAAGCCCTTCATCCCATTGTCTTACGATGAGTTATTTAACCAACTATGTGAAACTAGAGCCACTGGGTCCTCCTGCTGTGCTCTCATATTCTGTGCACTGGTGAACCACAGTAATCATTGACACTTTTAGAAAAGTTGGAATGGCATTGAAAAATACAATCTAATTGCACCTAACAACCTTCAATTGCAATTCTGACAATGGGTCACTTCAACTCAAAACTTTTTATTCTTATTTGCTGACAGAATATCAGATACATTGCAGTCCTGCAACATCCATTCAGATTTAGGAGAAATATTTTAGTGACAACAATCCTGCAGAAAGCAAAGCCTTTAGAAAGTGTTTCCTATTAAATCGCTGCTATACACAAAGCACAAAACCGACTAAGAATGAAAGGCTAAGTTTAAGTGCAAATTGAACAAATTGTACAAGTTTGGCAAAATTTACACATATCCAATTTCAATCCATTGTTGTCCCATATATGAAAAGCACTGTCACATTTAAAAAGAAAAACTCCTCTGTGCTCAACTCAGCACTTTCTTTTCCTGTGTGTGGTGGATGCATGGTTGGTATCTATATTTGCAGCAAGTATAAATCTATCCGCTCCTGGACAGCGATGTAAGAATTGGTATCGGATTTTAAGCACTTAAACACTTCTTGGGAATCAACAAGAAAAAAATACTTCCTCAACCTCAGAATCACTGCTGTGGAAGGAAACATTTCAGGCCATAGTGCTAGCACCAGTTCTATTACAACAAACACTATATTAACGGGCACCTATGGGACCAGGAGTATGCCAGTTGATCAAATACTCTGGTTGATCAAGAGGTCCACACAACTAATGTAAAAACACACACTAAGTAATAGGAACATAATGCAGAGGGTATACACATCACCGTTATACTTTATTTATGACAGAATTGTTTAAATAATAATGTAACTTTATCTTAAATAAAACTTACCAGTAGACAGCCTTCTCACACACACCCTAAAATAACCACACAGGCATCATGGTAGATCATGGTATTTGAGGAGAAACTGATTGGCAATTGAATTAACTCTCGATATTTTATTTGGCCATTTGATTGAACATCAAATATTCTTACATAAATAAATGTATATACATACATAAATGTGACACATAAAATATTAAAAACAAACTATAATAAATGGACAGAATAAAACAGTAAGCTTTGTGGTATTTGAGGTATATAATTTTCACCAGTTCATCGAGAGTGCCGAATCATGCAGTGCAATTTAAAATAATGCTGTACCCAATATCAATTGCCTGCCTTTTCTCTGTATCCCAGTACACCATTTTGATCCAAATAACCATCCAGTGCCATCCTAAATGCCTCAATTGAACCTGTATGCACCACATTTCCAGGCAGTGTTTTCCATCCCCTAACAGCACTTTGTGAAATAAACATTTTTATCACATCTCCCTTGCCTTATTTGCACATCACTTTAAATCTACATTGTTTTTCCTTTCACAAATGGGAGCAGCTTCTCCTTAGCTACTCTGTTCCACTCACTCATGATTTTGAAATCCTCTTTTAAATCTCCTCTCAGCCTTCTGCTCTTCATGGAAATCAGTCTCAACTTATTTTTTGACTTCTTGGGATCATATTGTTCTAAATTTTCTGATGTTGGTTGGCATCAGGCCTCAGTAGAATACAGGGAAGCATCTATTCACATTTCCAATTGAAACCAATGAGAGAATCTTCCATTATTGCTGGCTGTCAATGGAACTTACAGCTTGAAATATTCACCCTCCAAAGCACACTGTTTTATAGACTGAGAATTCCAATGAAAACTTTTAAAAATCTGGAAGCTCATTTTCTATGTTTGAGATGATGCTTTTTCAAAGTCTTGTCAATGCCGTCAATGAGCAGCTGTAGCTTGTTATGAGCTCTAACCATACAATGTCTTGAAAGTTTCATTATAGATAACAAAGTATTCAGTATTCCAGCTGTTTCTAAGGAGACATGAAATTAGGTCATTACATCGAAATAATGGTGCACACCAACTGTTTCACATTAAACTACAAAGGAATAATAGAGGTTTTGTTCCCCATTAGAGCACTTAAGAATGGGGTCTAAAGAGCTCGATCTTCCATACTGGGTTAATGTGGTAGCTCATTTTTTCCAATCCAGTAAATCAAGTTTACAAATGAACATCCAGGGAGAATGCATCCTACCTGTAAAAACATTGTAGAAAAATGGATGACTGACAGTAAGCTGCTGGATGTGACTTGCATTTGCATGCCAAGAGGTTTTAGTCTTGACAGAGTTCAGGTTCATTCTGTCGTGTATTTTCTCATATATTTGAGAGTTCTCCTTAGTGTAACCTTGTCTTGCTGGTAAGAGGTCTTCTCACTAAACCCGGTCAGGAGTTACATTAGCAGCTACTAGTCTATTAAATTGGCTTTTCTCTGCAATTTTCTAACAGAAAAAAAAACTCACTCCTTTGAACTCGGTTTAATTCCCCTGACAGTCGATAGTCCCCAACAAATTCTTTTTAAGTGTTCATGTAGTTGCTTCCATGTTTCAAATTTAGTACTATTTTAAAATTAAATATTGGCAAACCATGTTATCACATCATTACACAGCTCCTGTTATAATTTGGATGTGCCCTCTGGCACCAGCAGAAATCTCTATTTGTAATTCTATAGCAGTTATACAGTGAGCCATAGATACCCTCTCCACTGTCAGTGCACATTTCAATTAAGAAATTAGTGCAGGTATACAAACTAAAAATATGGGGTAGCAAGTAAGGCAGAGTTTGGTAATTAGCAGTCAGCCATTCTAAGTAAAGTTGTTCTCAGAATATCGAACTTTTAAATTTTTTCTCAATGTTGGGCTTTAAGAATAGTATTATTAGAACACTATCCATTAAAATAATTAAATCCCTGTTAAGACATGAGGTGAAAAGGTCCACTGCTTAAAATGAGACATGATACATGAATTAATCTGAAAAGTGATTATGTGATTTCATTGGCTGCAAAGCATGCTGGGACATCCAAAAGTTGTGAAAGGTGCAATGCAAATGCAAGTACTATGTTTCCATTTTCAAACAAAAGTGGTTAAAAGGAGCTTCAGTAGAGATTTTTATAAAATGAAAGAATTGTGCAAATAGAGAAAAATGTTTTTGCAGAATGCAAATTGAACTAGGCACAGAGCGAAAACAGGGGAATGGGACTAAAAGCAATGGAAATCTAACTCATGGAGCCCTCTATTTGATTTCACAGTATTAGTAGAATTCCAGAAATGAGAATTAATGTGCCATGATTAATCCCAAGTCACACGATTATAGAGGTACCAGTCAAAAATAGATTTCAATAATACAAGAGCAAGGTTTTTAAAACATTGAATTCAAGCAACCATTATAACTCCTGTCTTTTGAAGTCTATGTACAACAAAACATTAAATAATTTGGAAACTTAAGAAGGACCAAAATATCATTTTACCTTTATTCAGTGCCATTTATTTCCATCACTTGATGACAGTGAGGCACCATAATGCTTGTTTCTCCATCAAGGTATTTCTCTGCCTAAATCTGATTATTTTAGGATAGAGAAATGTGAGACAACCTTATTTACTGACTTATGATGCAGGTAGTTCCAAATCTGAATTGACAAGTCTAAATTCAACCAGATCAGAGACAAAAAAATTGCAAACACTACAATTTCCATCGTATATGTGACTAGAATATAAAGGTTAATACTTAATTGACTGCAATTCAACACCATGCACCATGATTATGTCATGAAGACATTCATTAGGACTTGGATGGAGAATAAAATTTGATCTTGTGGGAGACAGAGCTAAGGCTTAGTCCTCCCAATAGTCTTTGATGTAATGTAGAGCCTATTCTTAAAACCTTTAACTACTTATTATAATCAGCTAGCATGTTGCTTTTCTCTATCAGATTCTTCTCACTAGACCTTCTCATTACTTTTGCATACACAAGACCATGGATGTCCCTAAAGGATCTTCACAATTAGGAGACATGGATGGCAGCACAGCATAACACTAACCATCTATCTAATTGCAGAAATAAGATCAGAAGTATATGATGTGGAGATGCCAGTGTTGGACTGGGGTGGGCAAAGTTAAAAATCACACAACACCAGGGTATAGTCCAACAGGTTTATTTGGAACCAGCACTTTGAATGTTAGCACTTCCAAACTGTTGGACTATAACCTGGTGTTGTGTGAGGTTTTAACTACATCAGAAATATAAGAAGCGACCTCATTCATCATTGATATCAGTGCAAGGTGCCCGGCATCCTAATCAGTCCACATTGGCAATTCTGACAACTACCACTCACCTTTTTCCGTCAGGCCAACAAAAGAAAGGGCAATACCCACATTCTGGTTATGTGCTGAAAGTTTGGTGAGGCTCTCTACCTTAATAATAGTTTGTAAAGGCACTAGTGAAGGGTTTTAAACTTTTTACTGTGATCTTTTGATGTCTGTTTTTGAGTGAAATAATGTATTTGAAAGGCTGTATTACAAGGCAAAATAGCACAGATCTGTCAGTTTATTATCCAAGATGTTTCAAAAGATAAGTTACCAGTCAGCAAGATTGAATGGAACTTTGGTACACTACATGACCCTTGTAACCAAAAACCCAGGGGAGCTGATAAGAAACAATTTCGACAGTTTGCTGAAATAAGAAGCAAGATCTGATGAATGGTTAAGAAATTGTCAAGTGTTAGAAGTGAGGGCAAACAAAATATGGTATGTTCAGCAGCAAATCCCAGAACTTCTTTCAAGTCACAATCCTGAGATAACCTAAGGTTTTATTAAAACAAAAGTGACATCTCAGCCCAGACAATGCATTAAAGGTGTGAGGTTATAGGCTGTATGTATTCCAATTTTGAGTCAGACTGGTTCTTTTTCCAAAGTAAGAACTTATGATATGTCACATAGATTATATAAAAGAAAAGTAACTGCCTACAGGTTGTGTGCTTTTTGAACAAAATAGAATGTATCTGCAAATACAAATTCACCCCACAGACCTATATGTGTGTGTGTTTGTGTGTGTGTGTGAGAGAGAGAGAGAGAGAGAGAGAGAGAGAGAGAGAGAGAGAGAGAGAGAGAGTGAGTATGTGTGAGTGTGAGAGAGAGAGAGTGTGTGTGAGTGTGAGAGCGTGTAGGTGTATGCATGATAGAATGTGCACGTGAATGTGATGGAACATATGCCTGTGAGAGGGTGTGCCCATGAGTGTGAGTGAGGGGTGGGTATGTGTGGGTGTGCCTGAGAGAGAGTGCATCACTATGACAAAACTCCTTTTGCACAGGTTCAATGCTTATTCCTGGAGACAAGTTATAGATTACACTGTAATGGTATAAACTTCTCATTTTCTTCAAAATGAATCCATCTGAAACAGTTTCTGGCTCCTCTTAAGTTTTATTCCTGAATTAGCTGTTTAAAGCACTGGACCATGCCATAGGGGTACACATTATAAGAGTAAATGGTATATATTAGATTAGATTCCCCTACAGTGTGGAAACAGGGCCTTTGGCCTAACAATTCCACACCGACCCTCCGAAGAGTAACTCACCAAGACCCATTTCCCTCTGACTAATGTGCCTAACACCACCGGCAATTTAGCATGGCCAATTCACCTGACCTGAACATCTTTGGACTGTGGGAGGAAACTGGAGCACCCGGAGGAAACCCATGCAGACACGGGGAGAACGTGCAAACTCTACACAGTTGCCTGAAGTTGGAATCAAACCCTGGTGCTGTATTGCAGCAGTGCCAACCACTGAGCCACTGTGCCGCCACGTTTACGTTGTGTTATTCAGCTATAAGTGATTTAATTAACTTCTGTGTATCCCGTCATGAGTGGCTATCCCTATGGACATCCACATGGTTTTGCTGGCTGATGATGCTTGCGGAGTTTATCTAGTTGGCCCACCTTTGAAGTTCCTCTGGGCACATTGCATGTTTTGAGTTTGGCGTCAATTCACGTTGAAGCAAATTTCAGTACTTGCCTCCAGTTATTCTGGCTGATAGCAATGTTTTCCCAAGAGAACTGATCTGTAATTTGTAAGGCCCTTCCTTAAGGCATCAATACATCATTTGTACTGATTTCTTCATGTTGTTTGCCCGGAGGCAGTTCCCCATTGAAGACCTTTGTTGGGATCCTGCAGCATTCATTCAACATTACTAGCCTGCCTATTTAAGTTTAGTTACAGAATCAAGGATTGTTACGGTGCAGATGGAAGGCATTTGGTCCATCGTGCCTGCACTGGCTCTTTTACCCAGACCAGCTTTATTATCTCGTGCCAATCTCTTGCCTTTTTCCCATGTCACTGCACATCATTATTTATCAAAAAGAAAAATTCAGTGTCCTCTTGAATACTTCACTTGAAACTGCTTTCACCAAATTTCCAGGCATTGCATTCCAAAATCCTAACAAACCTCTGGGTGAAAAGTTTTTTTTCTCACAACACCATTGATTCATTTGCACGTCACTTTAAATCTATGCCCTCTATCCAGCCTGCTCATGATTTTGCAATCCAATTCTTTCTCAGCCTTCTGATTTCCAAAGGAGAACCATCCGATAATTCTTCAGTCTTTTCTCAGATCTGAAGTTTCTCATTCCTGGAGCCATTCTGGTAAATCGCTTCTGCACTGTCATGGATGTATTCTATCTTTCCAATAGCGTGCACCCACAACTGTGCACAATACTCCAGCTGAGATCTTAATAAGTGTCTTACACAAGTTCAACACTATCTCCTTGCTTTTGTACTCTATGGTCCTATTAAGAATGCAGAGAACTTTGTATGTTTCATTTACTGGTCTCTCCACCTGCCTTGCCAACTTTCATGGTGGTTCAAGGTTGTAGAAAGAACTTCATACCTTGCCAGCATACTCAATATTAATAAAAATGTTTATGCATGAAACCAGTAATTGGCTCTGTCAATGGCATATCCATGTCATGAAGCCATATGGTATTGATATAAAGCATCAATGATCAGGACGGTGTAGCAGAGAAAGCTTCTTATTATCTCAAATCAAAGATCAATTCTTTATCCTGAGTTTTGACCACTACGAGATTGTGTGTTTATATGAGATGCTGTATGGATAAAATGAATATGCATTTAATGCTTGAAAATTTTGCATTGATCTGTAATCTTTTCGATCTTAAGAAAAATAAGATACACCACGCACTCTTACAATCTCATGTAATTTAAAATCTGATAGACATCTGACCTTAATCTTGACTTTCTTTACATTTTTATATTAATAAAGTTTCATTAAAATATCAAATGAAGCTGATTGGGTGTGAATTTTCAGTTTAAAATATTCTGAGCCTACTTGGCTGTCTAACACAGAATTTCATGTTAGATCTGGTATCAGGAGACTATTGTAATTCTTACATGAAGTCTAAGTATTGGTATATGTAAGAATTTATGTTGACACAAATATACGCATTATAGTATAAAAAATGAAATGATTGGAACAGCCTTACATACAAATTTAACAATAAACATAACTAAGTTTGAGTGAGTTTGTATTCCTTCTGGATGTGTTATTTTTGTCTCTGCAAAGGTCTGTGGGTGGCACGGTGGTCAGCACTGCTGCCTCATAGTGCCCGAGGCCTGGGTTCAATTCCTGCCACAGGCAACTGTCTGTGTGGAGTTTGCACATTCTCCCTGTGTCTGCGTGGGTTTCCTCACACAGTCCAAAAAAAATGTGCAGGTTAGGTGAATTGACCATGCTACTTTGCCCATAGTGTTAGGTGAAGGGGTAAATGTAGGGGAATGGGTCTGGGTGGGTTGCTCTTTGGAGGGTCGATGTGGACTTATTGGGCCGAAGGGCCTGTTTCCACGCTGTGAAAAATCTAAATATCAGGCCTCATGAAAATCTACCTTTAGTTTTAACTTGGAAGCATATTACTCTAATGACATTTTATTTACCCAAAAGTAGAAGAGTGTTACATAAACATCAGTGAGTGAATTGTTCTGCATATGGTTAAATTTGAAAATAATTAGAAAATCTGCAATTCCTGGATTTAGAAATCTAAGGCATGTTGTTTCCAATGAGAATGCAATAGAGTGCAGGGGTAAGAGAGGGGATATCGCACAGACGTTAGTGGAGTGGATTCTCCAATGTCTTGGATTTAAACATTACAGTTTATATCAGCTTTGCATCTTTTGCATGGTTTGATCTGTAATCCACTGCTTACAGGAGCAGGTCAGAAATGGAATGTGAATGAGCTAGGAGGTGATTAGGATATATACAATGACAACAATGCCAGTATTCAGATTCAATGCTGAATCCCTGGAGATGCCATGGGACACAGTCAGCAGCGAAAGGTACAAACATTTCCCTTGCATTTGGAAGAAGAAATCTGCTGTCTCCAAGAGGATGTGGATTAGAATTAGATTACTTACAGTGTGGAAACAGGCCCTTCGGCCTAACAAGTCCACACCGACCCGCCAGTGCGCAACCCACCCAGACCCATTCCCCTACACCTAACCCACACATATTTGTTTGGATTGTGGGAGGAAACCGCAGCACCCGGAGGAAACCAACGCAGACACGGGGAAAATGTGCAAACTCCACACAGAGAGTCGCCTGAGTCGGGAATTGAACCTGGGTCTCTGGCCCTGTGAGGCAGCAGTGCTAACCACTGTGCCACCGTGCTGCCCATTGCAATGATTGCAATGACTGAAGAGACAACAGAGTCATTGTTTGTAGATCATAAATAAAATGTAGGAAACAATTTAGTGATCCCACCAGACAGACAAAACGAATGCATATGCTGATTTACTTGCATCCTAGGGCTTAAATCTTAGTACAACTCACCAATTGCACAGATATCACTTTCCATCCATAAATACCTTCTCTTGCTAAATGTGAAACATCACATCTCTGCTCTCACTGGCTTATATTACAGCAGCACCCCACCTCTATGTTGTTTAACATGCTCATCTCCCCATGTATCCAGCCACCGCTGCTATTAACAGCACTGAATGCACTGAAGCCTTGGGTGAAAACGTGAGCCTGCATCACTCACAAAGATCTGTTTTTTTTTTGTCCCCTGCCAAAAGAGTGAGCGCAAAATGCAAGTGACACATGGAGGATGGAAGTGGTCTGTGATAACTTGAGGAACCTATAGATTCAGGAGAGGATGTCATCGAGATTAGTTATACATCTGGTTTGGGAACTCAGACAGGGAGCTCAAAAATATTTTATATTCAACCTGTTCTGAGATTCGATTACACACCTCTGGAGAACATGAGTCTTGAGCCTAGGCCTCTTGACTCAGAGGTCGGGACGCTACCACTGCATGAAGACAAACTTGAGGACTGTAGATGCTGGCATCAGAGTCAAGGCCAGAGTGATGCTGGAAAAGCACAGCAGGGCAGGCAGCATCCGAAGAGCAGAAAAATCAACATTTTGGGCTAACCCCATTTCTGACGAAGGGTTTTTGCCTGAAACACCGATTTTCCTGCTCCTTGGATACTGCCGGACTTGCTGTGCTTTTCCAACACCACTCTAATCTTGACACGACCACTGCACCACAGCACCTCTAAGGAAGCTCATGGGTAGTTTGTGACTGAATTAAATACGTCTGCGAGGCACACATTGACTTTAAATCTTTAATGACTGAACATTGAGAAACCCAACAGAAGTGGGGATCTGAGTGACTTTGCCGAAAGCCATGGTTACTGTACCACCCTGAAGCAGCAGAAATCATAAATTTAAGAAAAGTAATTCACCAACGGTGTTTTCATTCAGCAAATGTTCATATTTCATTCAGCAGAAAGGCTGTTTAATGCAAAGGGTGCATGGATGCAGAGCTTTGTATGAGAAACCAAAATTTGGTAATTGTCAAAATTATCTCTTTCCCACAACTAATTCACAACCAAATTGTTTGAATTCAAGGGTCCTTGCATGTGGAGCAAAAGCTGCTGGAGATGCTTGAGATTGACATGTTGAGGACCAATTTCCTTCTACGATTGCTTTTTCAAAGGATACACACCCCTGAGCCAGCGTAAATGTTTACTGAATGCATTTAGACAATGACTGAATTTTCATTGATGTTTCACAGCTCACAACTGCACATAAGCAGACTTGGTGACAGGAACAGCTGTTGTAGTCAACCACTGGTAGTGCACTGTCACAAAATGTCAAAAGCTCAATGAAAGCTTATAGATTTATCAAAATCAAATCACAATATCATTACTAAATGGTTGTTGCAGTTCTGAGGTAGGGTCACTTGACCGAAACATTAACTCTGAATTTTCTACACAAATGCTGCCAAACCCGTTGACCTTTTCCAGCAATTTCTGCTGTTTTCCTGATTTACAGCATCCACAGTTCCTTTGGTTTTTACAAAATATCATTGCTCGGCTGTTGATGCACTTCAATCCCTGTGGGTCTGACTCAGGTCCGAAAGGAGGGGAGACCAGTGCTATCCAAGCTCTGGAAGCAGATGCTAAATGCTGATATAATTGTGGGAAAGGAGAGTGATGCAGGTTGAGGAGCAACTTTGGGAGATGTGACAAATGTGCCAGGCAATCCCCATAATAGTGGAAAGTATGGAGCAGTCCAACTTGACCAGTTGTGAGTCAGTTCTGTATTTAATTGTGGAAGCATTGAGCATGGAGAATGTAGCTGTCTCTGTTAGTATTAGCAATAATGGTCTAATAATCAATCATTTGTCAGAGACAAGTCTGTGGGCTAGTCTAATTAAAACATAAAACACATTATAAATGATGAAGTAGACATTATGGCAAACTAACTGAATTCTACATATTTATAGATCCAAACAGTCTATCTACCAGGCAGAGTCACATTACTGTACACTCACAACATGTGGATTCCTTAAAGCGGAACTCTCTTAAACACAAAGTACGCATACCGCAGTCTCTATGGATTTTCAAGCGTAGCTCTGAAATGTGTTTATTGAGATATGGACCACATCAATGCAGGAGCTGTCCCTCATTTTAAACTGCATAAGAGACGTTTTATTCATGATTTGTTACAACAGAGATCTTTGTTAAGCTGCTGTCCAACAGAATGATAAGAATAGAATGTGCTAGTGCAGGAGAGCAAAATGGCAAAAAGTAATATGCTAGTGGGAACTTTGTACAAAAACTCCCGTGTCTCATCCATTACCACTTACAAATCCTGTGTACACAATATGCTGTTTCCCCTCTTAGTTGGTAGAGACTGCCCCTCAGTAGGTGATGGTGAAGTAATCTTTAACAAGATCCCTGGGGGCTGCAAATTCTAGTCATCACAAATCAAAAACAGAAGGCAGTGTGGGGATCTGCGGAGTCAGGTTCTTCTTCTGTTGAAGCCTGCAGTACATGGAAACTGTGGAAGTCATAAATTAAAAATTTATAATTTAAATGGTAATGTAATTGAATAGACATTGAGTATTACTGAACAATAGATACATTCCGTTGAAACTTTTCATCTTGTACTCATCAGCACAATTCAGCAAGAATACATTCAAGGAGAAAACTAACAGGTATTCTACATGAGAGAAGAGTGTTGATAGTCTGGCTCGTGAACTCTGATTAATAGAATGTACTAATTAGTGCTGATAGACAGCTAAGAAGCAGGTTTTAATATTTTAAACTGATCAGATTGATTCAGACTGCTCTGAATAATGAATCAATGGCTGTTACCTATTTTGTTCAGTTGAAATAAGCACATTCAGTCTTAAAAGATTTGTAACTTCCAGTGCACGCATGTATACCATGCTGTTAAACTGACTAAGACTTCGAAACTGTTGTCAATGTAACTTCTCACACATTCAGGATTATCCAGCAAAATTGCACTCTGCAGGCAGAACCCCATCTAACAGGAGATATTGTGTTAATTTGGCAACCGTGAGTTAGTTGAATATGATCATTAGCTTGCTTGTTGCAAACAGCCAAAGGGACGTGCTGTTTGATGCAATTTACCAGACTGTAAGATGCACAGCATCCATATCTGGCATCACACTAGCACTGAAATTCAGATCCCACATCACTCATTTGTCTGATAGGCAAAATGTCTTTTTAACTTGACAGGAACATCTGTTAGTGGCAAACACTACTCATGTTGCGATCGTACTGCACTAGGGTGAAACACACTGTTTCACATGTGGTTCAAGCATTTGAAATACCTTACCTCAAGTTTACATGGTGAGAAAATGGTTTGGATTCGATTAGCAAGTTTTCAATAAGGCCAAGTTTATAGCTATGGAAATGTGGGGATCCCAATGTAGATAGACTTGTGGTAGCTAGTTGCAGAGAGCCCTTGTTGGTTTCTTAAACAGCACATTGAGGAAAGGGAGTTTATTTGACTGCTCCATTCAAATATGAACTCGAATGAAGGATGGAGTCTAGGTGGACATGCAGCTATGGATTTAAATTTAGCAAATGCATCAACATATCAGAAAAAAAAATTGGAGGTTAGCTGTAATTCCAACAAAGACATATTTCATATGGAATCCAGCAAAAATATTTGTGACAATGACTTGACAACATCATCAACTTGCATAATTCTAAGTTACAAAGGGCATATTGACTCGGCAGATGTGCAATGATTGCTGATTGATGTGAAAGATTGTTTTATGTAAAGTGAATGGAATGCAAGGTAGGAGATTGATAATGATTGATTATAATTGCCATTTTTTTCTAATCTAACAACCTAATTGAATATTTCAGCAATATGTGCATCCCTCACAAGCCAGAGAGTAAGGTTAGTATCTAGCCTGGTGGTTGCTGCCCACGTTTATATTCCTGTTCATCCTCCTTTTCTTCCTCTTCTTCAAAGTATTCATCACGGTCTGATGAATACCTTGATCATTTCTACCTCTAATCCTCTTTGCCATGTGCTGAAGTACAAATGACACATGAGATGTCTTCAGTGCAATGGAGAGAACAAGAGGCAAAACAATTGAGGGCACAGGTGACTTTTACAGTTTTAGACAACGTGTACCCACCAGATCCAATAGGATGGAACCCCTCTCAAAGGACATTATAGATGCTGGCAACCACCTGCCAAGGACTACTAGATAAAGAAAGCTGAACCTTTGCCCTCTGCCCTTTCACATTGGTGATGACACCTTTAATATTTGTCATCCTATCATAAAACAGAATTGTGCTGTGTGGCTTCAACTTACATCTTTTCTTACAGTACACATTTTTTTAGATTACTTACAGTGTGGAAACTAGTCCACACCAACCCTCCGAAGAGCAACCCACCCAGACCCATTCGCCTACATTTACCCCTTCACCTAACACTACAGAGAATTTAGCACAGCCAATTCACATAACCTGCACATGTTTGGATTGTGGGAGGAAACCGGAGCACCCGAAGGAAACCCACGCAGACACAGGGAGAATGTGCAAACTCCACACAGACAGTTGCCTGAGGTGGGAATTGAACCCGGGTCTCTGGCGTCATGAGGCAGCAATGCTAACTACTGTGCCTGTGCCGCGCAATTCTCTATGATAGCAGAATAGTTTTTGCCAGAGAGTATGCTTGTCTTCCTTGTTTGGATCCATTGAAGTTGCCTGTTTCAAAACCTTGAAAATTCTCACAAAGCTCTGTCCTCCCAAGAAACTCTGAGAGAGGGATCTGACAAAGCAACTAGAAACACTGAATCTTTATGGGCATTGCAGAATCTGAGTATTAACCAACCTCATGTAGTGTCACTTATTTGCACCTCTTTCTCACTGGTGACTAACAAACCCCAGAAATGTATGCTGGAGATCTTAAATTCATATTCCTCACTGATTCAATTCAGAAACATCTTCATACCATCTGCTAGCAATGTTAACATCTGTGCTAATTACTGGACACCAGAATGTTAATCCTGCTTCCAACAGGCAGCAAATGGTGTACCTGTCAAATCTGGAGATCTGGACGTAAATTGGCCCACACTTGAAATCTCTGCATTTTTACTGCTCACCAGTGTGCAGTTCGGTCTGTCTCTACATGTAGCAAAACCCGGACAACATTCATATTGAGGTTAATAAATGGCAAGTAAAATTTGTCCCACACAAGTGCTTTGCAATGTTCATTTCCAACTAAAGTGAATCTATTTCCCCTTGACATTCAAAGGCATTACCACCACGATCAACATACTGGATGTTAGCATTGATCAAAAACTAGGCATATGAATACTGTTGTTGTAAGGGAAGGTCAGACATTGGGAATTCTGCAGCAAGTAACTCATCAAGGAATAAGAGCGGAGTGATTCAGGACTAAGACGAGGAAGAATTTCCTCACTTAGAGTGTTGTGAACCTGTGGAATTCTCTCCCATAGAAAACTGTTAGGGCTAGTTCATTAGTTATATTCAAGAGGGAGCTGGGCATGACTCTTGTGGCTAAAGAGTTCAAGGGATATGGAGATAAAGTGGGATTTGGATACTAAACTTGCATGATCTGTCATGATCATATGGAATGGTGGTGCAGGCTCGAGGGGCCGAATGGTCTACTCCTGCACCTGTTTTCTATGTTTCTTTCTCCTTACTTTGCAAAGCCTGCCCACCAGTGACAAGGGCTTAATTCAAGATTGAGGTTGTGATGAATGGTCTCCATTTGTCTGAATAAGTCCAGCTCCAACAACAATCAAGAAGTTCAACACAATCCAAAGCAAAGCATTGCATTTTATCAGTATCCCATAGACGGCAGCTGCATTAATTCCCATCACTAGTGATACATAGTTGTAGCTGCATGCACCATCTTAAAGATGCACTGTGGCAACTGACTACGTTTCTTCCTACAGATCTTTCAAACTCATGATCTCTGCATCCTCAAATTTCAAGGGCAACAGTTACATGGGAATGCCACATCTGCATGTTTTCCTCTAAGTAACATACTATCCTGATGTGAAACTATATTGCTGTTCATTCACTTGTGCTGGGTTTACATCCTGGATATCCCTCCCTATTGGAACCATGGGTGTACCTGCATCAGATGGACTGCATACGTTCTACAAGGCAGTTCACCATCACCTACTAAAGGTTGAAGTATAAATATTGACCCAGCCAGCAATACCAATGTCTGGAGCAAGAATTAAGCAAAACTATTTTATTGAAAAAGTTCTATGCAAAAAATTGCATATTTGCATGAGCAAAATTTGAACATAAAAAAAGTCATAGCAAGACAATGTTTTTGTGGAAAAATATCAAAAATTGGGATTGATTAGAATGGAACTGCAGTTTGTGTCTGTAGTATTTCTCCTGTAAATTTCAGCACAAAGGAATATTCCTGAATTTATAATCTCCCTCTACTAACCACGGTCTTATTGCATTGTAACTTACGTTCAGGAATGTTGCTTCATTTCGCAAAGAGTCCATGTGACTTGACTAATTTATTAATAATGTTTTGTGATTTTTGTGATCGGTAAATTTGGCAAAAGAGAGAAGATTCAGAAAGAAAACTTGAAAACCAGGATAAATTATCTGATCTCAAAAACACACCAGAAAGACGACATCTCGAAAGGGGTTAAGTGATAAAGTTGGAGCATCAATTAAGTGCTGAATGATTGCATTTATAAATAACTTAAAAGGAACAAGTATTCAGCCAAATGCGACACATTTTGTGAATAGGTCATCCTTACATTCATTATTGAATTATCGCACCATTAACTAAAATCCATAAAACCTTACTGACATCTCATCAATGGACAAATCTTAAAAGCAAGTGGTTTTATTTGTAGATGACATACACGACAGAATGTAATGAAAATCATGAGAATTACATGCAAATTAGATTGTCATTAGGAATTACAAATCTCAGTTGGCCAATAAGTTGTAGAACAAAATGTCTCAAAGGTCAAGGTTACACATTTTTAAAAATATAATTAAAATTATGTGGGGAATTCATCAAAACATCCAACTCACTCATAAAGTGACATGATTTTCTATTTATTGACATAGTTTTCAGACTTTCACAACATTTTGATCATCCTAAATGATCAGTCATACAAGCATTAAGAACATTTAATAGTAGGCTGACATGTTTAGCACTCCTGGTATCTTAGCTTTTGTTTCTCTTGTCTCTGCTGAAGGGCCATTGAATTTGGTAATAGCTTCTTGCTGGAAAATTTCATCTCTTTGATCTCTCCCTATATTACGTTTTATCTCATTTGGTTCAAACATGAACTTCTCTGTCATAAGAACAGAAAATGCTGGAGAAACTCAGCAGTTCTGGCAGCAGCTGTGGAGAAAGAAACAATGTTTCAAACCCAATGATTCTTCTTCGAAACAGATGCTCTTCCAGTGTTTTGGTTCCAAAGTATATTCATTGGTTACAAACATTACCTCTCCAAATGTTCTGTTTTGTTTCAAATTTCCAGAATCCACAGTATTTTGCTTCCAGTTAACTTCCCTCTACATTGATTTTCCTCTTATTCATCTTTGGGTCTGTTCAATAATTGCTGCAACAAAAAGCTGGAGATCTGAAAGTGAAATAGGTAAAAAGACATGCCAAGCTCATGAGCAGCAATGAGGGACAAAAAAAATGCTGTTCACTCCACCCAGACTGAGTAACTCACAGTGTTTGCTGAGCTGGTTCAGAAATGTTACACGGTTATCAGTTTTCTGCCCAGTCTGCTTACTACTTGATGTATCAACAATGTTTATCGCCAACTTTAGCAATAAACAAAACACAAAGTAAAGACAATTTACATTTGCAGGATAGTCACTGTCTAATTCTATTGGCACTGTTATTTCCTCATTGGTACAAAGAAAGGTTTCACTCTTCCTGTTTTGCTCAGTTCAGATTATGAAGGAACAATGATCTACCTTCTTGTAAAGAAAGAAGGTAAAAGAACTTTTTTATCAGTGGAAGTCAGCAAATGTGTCAGCAGTAGTGTCAGCTACCTTGTGGTACGTTCAGTTCAGATTGTGATTGCTTAAGAAAATGTCTAATCTGCAGTTTTTTGAAATATTTTGTTTACTTTAATGGCACCCTTCAACTTTTTTCATAATAATATCTTGTTTTCTTTTTGAACACTACACACTAAATGGTGTTGCTTTGTTTTTAAAAAGAAAAACGTAATCACATTGACAATTTTTCACGAATTAAAGACTATAATGCTGTTTCAATCGCTGGAAATTATTTCCAGATGATATATTGTCAGACCAGAAAATTTGTTTTATCTCATTATTCCTCTTTTCTTTTTCACCTGTCTCTTATTTCTATTAAATTACTCATCAGGTAAACAATTAAAAATGATGTAAGGCACTCATGAAATTTTTATTTTGCTATTCAACTGTAAATCCACTTTGTATTATTTTCAAGGAGCAATATTGCAACTAATATTGATTGGAAAACAATATACTGCCAGCAGTTGTATTCAATTCATACAAAACATTCCACATGATTATAAATGCAGCCAGGATGTGGAAGCAATGTGTGGAGTGTGACATTCTTGCCACAGGGAGTAATGTTTATCTTCAATATGTGGACAGTAAATTGCAAGAGTGTTTCTCCCACCAGTTACAGAAAGCTCTCAGTTATTCTTTTCTAGGATTCTCAATTCCTGATTATCAGTTTGGTTCGTGCTGATACATGGATATCATATTAGCATGGATAGCTAATTGGTTAGCCAACAGGAAGGAGAGTGTAAGGATGCAAGCAGTAATTTTGTGGTGAACCCTCAAAAATATTGTAATAGATTCATTAAACATTATCATAAAATCCAGTTGACTCTGCCTGATTACATTACAATTTTCAATGTATTCTGCTGCAACCTCCTTAGTAATGGATTCAACCAATTTCTCTACAATAAATGTTTAACTAACTGGCATATTGATCCTTGCTTCTTCCTTCGTTCTTGAGCGTAGGTGTTACATTTGCTGTTTTCGAAGTTCTGCAGGGATCCTTCCAGAGCTATGGATTTTTTTGGAAGATTGTAACCAATGCTGCTACTATCTCTTCTCAAAACCAGGGATTCAGGTCATTGGTTCTGGAGACTTGTCAGACTTCAAGTTGAATTGTTTTTCCAGTACATTTTCCCTGGTGACGGTAATTATTTTAAACTTCTTTTTACCTTTCATCTTTTTGATTTTCAGAACTTTGTAAGAGTTTTAAAGCTTTTACAATGAAGACAAACACAGAATACATGTTCAAAGCCTCAAGTGCTTCCTTGTTTACTTTTTACCAATTTCCCCAAGCTATTCAAGGGTGGCATGCTGGCTCAGTAATTAGCACTGCATCACAGTGCCAGGGACCCAGGTTCGATTCCAGCCTTGGGTGACTGTCTGTGTGGAGTTTGCATGTTGTCCCTGTGTCTGCATGGGTTTCCTTTGGGTGCTCTAGTTTCCTCCCTTGTCCAAAGGTTAGGTGGATTGGCTCTGCTAAATTGCCCTGTAGAGTCCCAGGGATGTGTAGGCTAGGCACATCTGCATGGGAGACATTGGGTTAGATTGGGTGCAATGCTCTTTGGAAGGTCAGAATGGCCTGATTCCACACTGTAGCAATTGTATCATTTGCTAAAGAATGAATACTAACTTCAGTTATTCTTTTCCCATTAAGTAAATTGTGGAAATTCTTGTCATTTAAAAAAAAATTATTAGCACGCTTTTTCCATGCTCTATCTTTATTAGTCCTTACTTGCTGGTCAAAAAATCTGTACAGTCTTCAGACCAAGAACCAACATCCACAGAATTGTATAGTGTTCCTTTCAAACTGATATATCCTTAACTTTCTTGTTTAGCTATATACCTAGAGATAATTTAGATGAGTCAATAAAAATTTATCAGACGGGATACAATATAGGAACATGTGAACTTGTCCAGTAGGCAGGAGAGATAGAAAAACAACACCTCATTAAATGGAATGAGAATCCAGAATCCTTGGTGACAGAGTGATCAAAATATCTGGATGAATGTCAGAAAGTTAATTTGCAAGTACAGTAGGTGATTAGGAAGACACATGGAATTTTGACATTTATAAAAGTAATGAGGTTTTGCTTTAGCTGCATAGAGCCTGAGTGAAATCACAGCTAGTTTACTTCATATAGTTTAGTTCATCACTTAAGAAATAATTTAATCACTTTAAAAGTACTTCAGAGTGTAGTGCTTGTAATGAGGTCAACCAGGTAGACTTCACAAACCTTGACTCGGTCTTTTCTTCCCTGGTCCGGTCCCTGCCCAGATTAATCCGCAATTCCTCATTTTACACCAGTTTCTGAATTTCCAGTTTGCGAGCTCCAGCTGCCCCCTCTTTACCATGGATGTGCAATCCCTTTACATGTCCATCCCCCACCAGGATGGTCTCAGGGCTCTTCGCGTCTTTCTTGAGCAAAGGCCTGAACCGTCCCCATCCACCATCACCCTCTCAGCTTTGCCGAGCTCATCCTCACCCTCAACAACTTCTCTTTTAACTCCTCTCGTTTTCTTCAGGTCAGAGAGGTGGCCATGTTTATCCAAATGGGCCCCAGTTATGCCTGTCTCTTCATGAGGTATATGGAACATTCCACATTAAAAAGATCATCAGGCGTCATTTCTGCCACTTCCAGCAAGATGTCACCATCAGATACATGTTCTCCTCTCCTCCCTTCTCTGCCTTCTACAGGGACCATTCCCTCCAGGCCACTCATGTCCACTCTTCCTTCACTCTCAACACCTCTTAACAGCCCCATGGCACCTACCCCTGCAATCACTGAAGGTGTAACACCTGTCCATTTACCACCTCCCTCCTCAGTATCCAAGGGCCAAAATGTACCTTCCAGATGAAGCAGCACTTTACCTGCACTTTACACAATCTAGTCTACTGCATTCGCTACTCGCAATGTGGTGTCCTCTACATTGGGGAAACAAAGCTTGGTCTGGGTGAATACGTCACAGACCACCTACGTTCTGCCTGCAAAAAAGACCCTGACCTTCCAGTTTCCTGCCGTTTTAACACACCACCCTGCACCCTGGCCAACATCTCTGTCTCAGACTTGTTGCAGTGTTCCAGTGAAGCTCAGTGCAAGCTGGAAGAACAGCGCCTCAATTTCCACTGGGGATCCTACAGCCTTCTGTATTCAATATCAAGTTCAATAATGTTAGGGCCTGATCTCTCCCATGTCCTAGTCTCCAGCCCCACACACCAGGCCTTGTTATCACAGTCTGCCAACACATATTACCCATTATTAGCCACGAGCAGTCTGCATTAATTGCTATTCACTCTCCTAGCCAGATCATTACCCACTCTTTTGTCTGTCCAACTGTTCTTCTCTCTCTTTTGGCTCTATTCCCTCCTATTGTTTAGTCCTTACCTTCCTCCCCCCGATTCTATATTGTGCATATAAAGTGACATTTTCCTAGCTGCCATGAGTTCTGAGGAAGGGTCACCGGACCTGAAACATTAACCCTGATTTTTCTTCACAGATGCTGTCAGATCTACTGAGCTTTTCCAGTAACTTCTGTTTTTGTTCATAGAATATGAGTTCCCTGATTGGGACTGTTAATCTGGTCAGAGGTTCCTGGAGTTGGACCAGTGTCAAAGACTTGCCACGTGGAAATAAAGGGTGACTTGGTGACGAGGAGACAGGCCTCTGTGGAGTCATTTCACTAAGAAGGTTTAGTCAAGTGATTATGATGATACATGTGGACATACAAATTATAAGCAAGATTAGACTCAACAATCACTCAAATGCTCTGCCATTCAATAAGGATATAGCTGACCTAATTTTGGCTTCAACTGTACTTTTCCACCTATGCCAGATAAATGTTGAGCCCCATATTTATCAAGAATCTATCTGCCTTTGCCTTAAAACTATTCAGTGACTACTGCCTCCATCACTGTTTGGGGAATTGCAATCCAATAATTTCATGACTCTTTGCCAGAAATATTTTCTCCATCTTAAATAGAAGACCTCTTATGTTTAAACTAATTCTTCTGGTTCTAATCTCTCTCACAAGTAAAAATATGCATTCAGCATCCAGAAGTCCTGGGGTTAAGGGATTATCTTCAATCCCAAATGGAGAATTCATGAGAGCTGGTGCTTGTCCTGTTTCCAGGTGTTTTATCTTATCCTAATCCCCCTTTTAACTGTTGACAGTTTCTGTTGAACATCTTCATAATTGTCTTTGGATCCTACATCATACAATAGTGCAGCATAATAGTAGGCCATTCAACCCATCAAGTATGTGTCAGAGAAAGTGAAATCCCATCAGTCCTATCCTCTCCTCCACTTCTTATTTTTTCCCAGTTTTATTTTTCTCCTGGCATTTATTTAATATCCTTCTGAATAGATTTTGAATCTGTCTCCACCACAATATCAGGGATGGAGAGTGTTCCAGACCCCAGTTATTCTTCATGCAAACATTTTTTTCTCATGTTGCTCTTGGCTCTCGTTTCAGACAACTTCTGAATTTAAATCTGGCCGTCTGTTTAACCAACTTTCACCCATTAGAAATCGTTCATATTTATTCTATCTAAAACCTTCATGATTTTCATCAAATTTCCCCAGGTCTCTTGAATGTATGGGGAGTGATCTCAGCTTCTCTAAACCTTTATCCTCACATTTTGTTTCGCAGCAGAAAGCGGCGGGAGCTGGGCGGAAGTTCAGGCGGAGTGCAAAGCCGGTCGGGAAGGTAAGTGATTGCTATTAGAGTGGGTGTGATCTAAACCCCAGGTCCTACAAAGTAGGGTCTCCCTCCCTCTCTCCCTCCTCCTCTAACCTAAATTAAGAGTCCACAGACTTGCCACAAAAAGAGGATCTAAGGAAGTTTGGATCGAAGAGTGAGGCTTCAGCTCAGGAATCTTTGACAAGGA
>NC_057725.1:18976122-18977640 GCF_004010195.1 Chiloscyllium plagiosum | reverse complement strand
ATGAGGAAGGCAGAGAGGAGACAGGCCCAAGGGACCCCGCGAGAAGTACCTGTCAGGAACAAGTTGAAGCTTTTGGAAACAGTAGAGACTGATGACACTGCCAGCGGCCAGGTCTGTCAATCAAAAGTTGGCACAGAGGCAGAGCGGAAGAGTCGGACATCGCACAGAGCCGTGGTATTAGGGGACTCCATCGTGAGAGGAACTGACCGGGGTTTTTGTGGTAGCAGACGGTACTGAAGGATGGTGTGTTGCCTTCTTGGTGCCAGGGTGAAAGACATCGCGGACAGAGTGCAGGAAATCCTCAAGGATGAGGGTGAAGATCCAGAGGTGGTGGTACATGTCGGCACAAATGATGTCGGGAAGAAGAGGAGGAACATACTACAGCGGGACTTCGGAGAACTAGGAAGAAGGCTGAAAAGCAGGACGTCCAAGGTGGTTATCTCCGGTTTGCTTCCAGTTCCTCGGGCTGGTGTGGCCAGAAACAGAGAGATCCTGGACTTGAACGTGTGGTTGGGGAACTAGTGCAGGAAGCAAGGATTTAAGTTCTTGGATCACTGGGGTATATTTTGTGGTAAGCATAAATTCTACAAGAGAGACGGTTTGCACCTTAATAGGTTAGGGACCAGCATTGTGGCAGACAGGTTTTCTACTGCAACACCGCTACATTTAAACTAAGTAGCGGGGGGAGGGGACAAATTGGATGTTTTAAAAGGAAATTGAAGGGAACGTTAGAACAAGAGAAGTCAAGAAAGACAACTGTATCAATAAGGCAGAAAACTCGGAAAGGGATCATGCTGTAAAGTTGAGTGAAATAGCGATTGATGGGAATGGTGAGAGCAGTAACAAATTAAAAATACTTTACATGAATGCACGAAGCATTAGACATAAGATAGATGAGCTTGAGGCTCTTTTAGAAATTGGCAGATATGATATTGTGGGGATAACTGAGACGTGGCTTCAAGTGGACAGGGCCTGGGAAATGAATATTCAAGGCTACATGTGCTATCTTAAGGAGAGACAGACGGGCAGAGGGGGTGCGGAGGCCATGTTGGTAAGGGATGATATTCAGTCCCTTGCGCGGGGGGACCTAGAATCAGGGGATGTAGAGTCAGTGTGTATAAACGTGCGAAATACTAAGGGTAAAAAGACCCTCTTGGAAGTCATCTACAGGCCCCCAAACAGTAGTCTGGATGTCGGATGTAAGTTGAATCAGGAGCTGAAATTGGCCTGTCGCAAAGTGTTACTACAAGTTGTTATGGGGGATTTTAACATGCAGGTAGACTGGGAGAATCAGGATGGTATTAGACCTCAAGAAAGAGACTTTGTGGAGTGCCTCAGAGATGGATTCTTAGAGCAGCTGGTGCTGGAGCCGACCAGAGAGAAGGCAATTGTGGATCTGGTATTGTGTAACGAACCAGAATTGGTCAGAGACCTCGAAGTGAAGGAGCCATTGGGAAATAGTGACCATAATACAATAAGCTTCAATCTGCAATTTGAGAGAGAGAGGGTACAGTCGGA
>NC_057725.1:18961641-18975589 GCF_004010195.1 Chiloscyllium plagiosum | reverse complement strand
GCTTAAAAATACGGGGTAGACTATTTAGGACAGAGATTAGGAGAAACTTCTTCACCCAGAGAGTGGTGGCTGTGTGGGATGCTCTGCCCCAGAGGGCAGTGGAGGCCCAGTCTCTGGATTCATTTTAGAAAGAGTTGGATAGAGCTCTCAAGGATAGTGGAATCAAGGGTTATGGGGATAAGGCAGGAACAGGATACTGATTAAGGATGATCAGCCATGATCATATTGAATGGTGGTGCAGGCTGGAAGGGCAGAATGGCCAACTCCTGCACCTATTGTCTATTGTCCGCCTTTCCTGACTGCCACCCGCAGACAGCGTGCAGCCCCAATCCCTTTCTTTCCGCCTTTCTTGCTGATTTTGGCAGCGCTCCGCTCTCCTCCCCTCCGTGTCTCGTGCCTGCAGGAGACTGATGCCAGGCACAGCAGCAGCAGCAAAAATAACCTGCCGCTCCATTGCCTGGCACAAGACAAGTGCAGAGGGGTGACTTGAGCAGCCACTGCTGGCGGAAAAAGCCTACTGCACCTGGTATTCCCAGGCGGTCTCCCGTCCAAGTACTAACCAGGCCTGAGTCTGCTTAGCTTCCGAGATCAGACGAGATCTGGCGTTTTCAGACTAGTATGGCCGTAGGCGCTGGCCCCTGCCTTTTCTCCCTACTTCAAGGCGTGCTGGCCAGCCACATTTTCTTTCTTGCTCTTTCTCTTTATCCCCTTTGGCTTTTTTTTCTCTTTTCTCTTTGCTCTTCCTCCTCCGTGCGTGCTTCCCTCCCTCCGTCCCTCCAGCTGCCTTTCAGCCAGCCCTTGGCCGCCAGGCTCCTGTAGTCTCCCACATCCCCACACAGGCCAACTGCAAGCCCTCCCCCTGCTTCATAGGGCCGCCGCCTGCATTCTCTCATCCTTCCACACTCCTCCACCCCTCCATTTCGGAATGCCAGGCACTGACCAGTGGGGTACCGCACGGGTCAGTACTGGGACCGCAGCTTTTTACAATCTATCTTCAGGATATACAAGATGGTATTCGCAATAACATTCGCAAATTTCATCAGCTGGGTGGCAGGGTGAAATGTGATGAGGATGTTAGGAGATTACAGGGTGACCTGGACAAGTTAGGTGAGTGCTCAGATGCATGGCAGATGCACTTTCACGTGGATAAATGGATCCTTATCCACTTTGGTGGCAAGAACAGGAAGGCAGATTACCACCTAAGTGGAATCAATTTAGGTAAAGGGGCAGTACAGAGAGATCTGGGGGTTCTTGTACACCACTCAATGAAGGTAAGCATGCAGGTACAGCAGGTAGTGAAGAAGGCTAATAGCATGCTGGCCTTCATAACAAGAGGGATTGAGTATAGAAGCAAAGAGGTTCTTCTGCAGCTGTACAGGGCCCTGGTGAGACCACACCTGGAGTACTGTGTGCAGTTCTGGTCTCCAAATTTGAGGAGAGACATTCTGGCTATTGAGGGAATGCAGCGTAGTTTCACGAGGTCAATTCCTGGAATGGCGGGATTACCTTACACTGAAAGACTGGAGCGACTGGGCTTGTGTACCCTTGAGTTTAGAAGACTGAGAGGGGATCTGATTGAGACATATAAGATTATTAAAGGATTGGACACTCTGGAGGCAGGAAACATGTTTCCGCTGATGGGTGAGTACCGAACCTGAGGACACAGCTTAAAAATACGGGGTAGGCCATTTAGGACAGAGATGAGGAGAAGCTTCTTCACCCAGAGAGTGGTGGCTGTGTGGAATGCTCTACCCCAGAGGGCAGTCGAGGTCCAGTCTCTGGATTCATTTAAGAAAGAGTTGGATAGAGCTCTCAAAGATAGTGGAATCAAGGGTTATGGAGATAAGGCAGGAAGAGGATACTGATTAGGAATGATCAGCCATGATCATATTGAATGGCGGTGCAGGCTCGACGGGCTGATTGGCCTACTCCTGCACCTATTGTCTATTGTCTATTAATTCTCTGATAATGCTGCTCCTTTAACAAGGTGAGGTTGTCCTTGTTTGTTTTTCAAGAGACCGTAAGGTCACAGACTCCGAAATGTTTGGGTTTGATCTACTAGAGAATGCCTTCAAGTTTTTTTAAAATACACTTGTGCAATGAAATGGGAGTGACCAGTTCTCCCAGCTCAACTTCACTCTGGTTTGGTTTGGTTTCAGCCATCTGGCTGCTCAAGAAAGCAGGTAATTAGTTTCAGGCTACTGGTTCAAAGAACAACTACATGGAAGACAGTGTTCCATGCTGAGTCCCTCTGCCATCTCTCCCTCTCTCTTGTACGACCCTGTGTTCAATTTTACCTTTTTTGCCAATGGGTGTTTATGGGGATTGTTCCATGAATTTGGAACAACGTCATTAAATTGGGATAATCTGTTGGGTTTTCAGATAGGACAAGCTATTCTATATTCTGTTCTCTTGGACCAACTGCATCCCTCTTGGAATATCCACATTACCCCTGCTCAAAACCATTATCAAAGATAGGGTCCGGGCTACTTGCTTGAAATGTTTTGATGGGTCTGGCCTGGTCCACAACAATTCTAATAAATTCTCCCCAATGCATTCTTGTTCTTGTGACTAGATTTTCCAATTCAGCAAACAATGTTTTGCACTGGTTCAGCAAACAGAAATGTTTTTGAATTCTCTGCCTCTGTTTATAAAGGCCATCAAAAGCACAGGTTTTTAATAAGACACACATTGCAGCTGCAGTTTTGTCAGACAATTGCACACAACTTGGTTGTTCACAGTATACAGACAGCTCAAATTCTTTGAACTTTCCCTCTGTCAAAATTATTATTTTGAGCGTTCTTAAGATTTTCTCTGAGCCCACTTCTTCTTGTTCAGGAGCTGCTGTTTCTTTTTCATTAGCTCATTTATTCGGTAAAGTAGTCAATTAGTAACAATACCTTTTGTATATAAGTTCACAAAAATAGTATCCGGACTTAGGTAGTGAGAATTGGCATAATTCATCAATGTCCTTACCAAGCCACAACATACAAGGAAATCATTCATTTACTGGATACCATAATTTTAGAATTGGTGCAAGATTTCAGTGTAAGATAGCAACAAA
Organism: Chiloscyllium plagiosum; assembly: GCF_004010195.1. NCBI lineage: Eukaryota > Metazoa > Chordata > Chondrichthyes > Orectolobiformes > Hemiscylliidae > Chiloscyllium > Chiloscyllium plagiosum. The sequence goes on along the minus strand of NC_057725.1, from coordinate 18,972,525 downwards.
AGATTTGTTCACAATAACTGACAGATACTTCTGCACACAAGAAAAAAGGCATCACCTTAGACTGATGAGATCACAACTGCAGAGTTTCTATCATATATACACAAAGCAGAGACATTTTACCTGGACAGTTCCTGCTCCTTTTTTATTGCATTTCAGATCTAAATCTCACATTTAAATTTAACAATTGACAAACGTGTTCCATACAGGCTGTGGAAGGGTTAATGTTGGAGACATGCGTTGCACACCCTCCCCATCAAATGATGTCATTCCATCTTGATGGGAGAATTATAAGCCTTGCTCCTAGTCTTCTTCAATCAGTTGTATCTTTGATATTGTAAACTCAGATCTTCTATATTTTTCTCCTGGCTTGAATGAATGTCCTTTTACTGTTGTTGCCTTAAGGTATTTAAGGAACAGTCTCACGAGTCATCATCATGTCGAATGTCTTATGGAACCAGCTAATATTTCGGGTAGAATACTGCCTTCAAACATTGAATGATAGTATCACACTGTGCACAAGAGGCCCTTCAGCTCATGGAGTCTGCACCAACAAAATAGTCTTTCTCAGTTCAAGGCTTTAATGAGGTTAAGAGCTCAGTGTCTCTGATAGAAACAAACTATGTGTCAGTGAGCAGATTGTTGTGAAGCAAGTGCTGCTTGATGGTACTGATGATCAACCCTTCCATTACTTTATTAATGATCAAGAGTTAACTGATTGGGCAATTGTTGGCCAGGTGGAATTTTTTTATGTAAAGAACATACAAAAACAATTTTCCATATTGATTTCTATCGTTGTCGCTGTATTGGAATAGCAAGTTCTGGAGCACAAAGTGTAAGTACTATTGCTGGACTGTTGGTGGGCCCCATAGACTTTGCAGTTTTCAGCCATTTCTTGATATCATGTGGAATGATTCAAATTAACTGAAAACTGGCATCTGTGATGCTGGGGAGCTCTAGAGGAGGACAAGATGGATCATACACTCTGTCTGTTCGACAGGGACCAATCAAGGCCAAGATCAGAAATAAGAGAAACAATCACCAAAGTTAAAAGCCTGCCAATCTTTCAAGTTCAAAGAAAATGTGTTCTGGAAAAGCTGTGAAACCTCCAGACTGCCAGAAATTGTGATTTAAGAGACTCAAGGATAAATGAAGAACAAAGAACAAAGGAAAGAAAGTGGTAAATGTAAAATAGTAATACATCTAATTGGATAAATTATAGGAAGAGAAAATGCTGAGGGAGGTGTTGTATAAGATCTGAAGGCATAAGATTTTAATATTTAATCAAATCATAGGCCCAGGTATAGAAACAAACTGGACAGCATTGTATCCCACCCAGTAGCTGTTAGTGGAACAACATATACATGAACATTGTAAATTAAAACGGTATCAACTACATTTTCCCATATTATGGGCAATGAATAAATGCAGGCTTAAATTAGAATTTCCAAGAAATTTATTACCTCAGTGATTTTCTAGCTTTTTGTTAGTTCAATGGCCTTTTGAAGATAGCTTTAACATGGTTCTCCTACCTTCTATACCACAATGTAATCTTTCCTACAGCCTCACATTGCAGCCTTCACCTTATTCCTCAACACTTGCAGTCTTCTGCATTACCCCCACCCACCCTATGGCTCTCCTTCTCCCATTTCCCCCATTCCAGGAATCAGGAAGTATCCCACAAAATTTCTGTGACTGTCTTCTGTAAACTCCCAATGCTTAAATTTGGCAATTCCCTGAAGGCTCAGTGTTAGCAATCCCAAAGGCCTGGTATCCACTCCCCATTCCAATCCCTGAGGCCCTGGCTCCACATCCCCTGGTAATTCCCTGGGCTGTAGCCTGGCTCCTGTGAGAATTTCAGAGACCTAGGCCCAGCTCCAGGAAGTAATCACTGAAGCCTGAGCCTGGGTCCTGGCAGTAAACTCATGACTCACTCACTGCAGCCATTTTCCTTCTGACTTTCAGTGGACACTGTATTAGACTTGACAGGTCAATGGCCTGCTCCTGCTCTTAATGTTATGCCTTTATGTTCAATTAACTTGAAAGTCACATGGATGCATTTGCAATTATAGAGTCATACAGTTGTACAGCACGGAAATAGACTTTTCAGTCCAACTCGTCGATACTGACCAGATATCCTAGATAAATCTAGTCCCATTTGCCAGCATTTGGCCCATATCCCTTTAAACCCTTCCTATTCACATACCCATCTAGATGCCTTTTAAAACTTGTAATTGTACCAGTCTCCACAATTTCCACTACCCTCTGAATGAAAAAGTTGCACCTTCAGTCCCTTTTAAATCTTTCCTCTCTCATCTTAAGCCGATGTTCTCTAGTTTAGGAAAATATCTTAGCTATTCACCCTGTCTACACCCCTCATGAATCTATAAACCTCTATAAGGTCCCCCTCAGCCTCCAATTGAGTGTTCCAATTTATCATCCAAGCTGCAATGGTAAAAAATGGCTCACAGAATCTTGTCTATAGTTGAAAGGATGAGTACTTATTCTAATCTATGTTCTTTTCCACACTTTGGAAACATCTTGTCACTGCTATGATACTGAATTGAGTATGCCTCTTGTGGGCAGCACGGTGGCACAGTGGTTAGCACTGCTGCCTCACAGTGCCAGAGACCTGGGTTCAATTCCCACCTCAGGCATCTGACCTGTTTGGCACATTCTCCCCATGTCTGCGTGGGTTTCCTGCGGGTGCTCCGGTTTCCTCCCACAGTCCAAAAATGTGCAGGTTAGGTGAATTGGCCACGCTAAATTGCCCATAGTGTTAGGTGTAGGGGAATGGGTCTGGGTGGGTTGCACTTTGGTAGGTCGGTGTGGACTTGTTGGGCCGAAGGGCCTGTTTCCACACTGTAAGTAATTTAATCTAATTACAATGGAGTCAGAATATTAGGGGTGTTTGCAGCAGCTGTGGTTTTGAGGGCTGTGGTTATGAGCATTCAAAGATTTCATATCCATTGAGATTGGAAGCACTAGTGCAAGGTTCAATAAGAAATTTACAGAAGGCACAAAGAGAATTATTATCAACTTCCAAAAATCTCAGATACATGTACCACTGCATTATTCACATACACCCAAGAGATTTGAGTAAACAGGTCTTTTGCATGGACCTGCTCCTCAATGAGTGGTAAGGGTGATACTGATTGACCTATCTTAGGAGCAGTGTAATCTATTAAGGGAAAAGCACGTATTGATGGTTCAGTGGGAAGCTGGTGTGCATCCAGTATGTAAAACTCCCTTTGGAATAAGTGGCTCAGCAACACTCTAACTAATTACACAAACCCTCCCAGGAAATCCTAAACCGAATGCTGTTTGTCGTCAACGATGAACTGTTTTGAAAGAACTAAACACACCAAACGAAAGAAGACTGAGATGGTAGGGTGCTTTTGTTTCAAAGGCTTACCCTCTGTGAGTGTGTGTGAACTGGATCAATTAAATAAAAGTGTTTTACTGGTGAAGCACAGCATACCCTCAAGATACAAAATTCTAGCTCGTGTTTGGCAGATACTTCTATCAAAAGTATTTGCAGTGCTTACAGCTTTCATCACACCCACTGTGCCGGTTCTCTTTCAGTAGACTAGCATTTGATATTTCTCCAGCTCTTGGGAGGTTTCCAAAGAGTAGGTGTACAAAACTGGCACTGTTCTAGCATTCAGAAAGAACCAATTAATTCATGGCTGATACCTCCATTCTATCTGAATGAAGGGATAGAAACTGATATGATGATGGGTGAGAAGTAAGATCTCAAAGACCAAGTCCCATTTCTGACATGTTATATTAATGCTGGAAGATGTAAAAACACATCTCAACAGAGCCAGGCTGCAAGTGTGTGCAGATGTTCATAAACTTGAATAGGCACTAATCATGGACCAGATTGAGCCAAATGGCCTTTCCCTGTGCTGTAGGACAGTGACTCTGACTCTATGATCACCCATCATTCACCTGGCCATCCTGAGTTCAAGCTCATCAATACAAGATCAGTAAAATTCAACCTGCAAACTTGTTACTGTATTTGAATGCACAGGTGGAAAAATTGTATGAAAGTTCAGTAATAGCAGGGGAATTGATGGAGAAAGATACATCCTTCCTGAAAGATAGGCAGCTGGGGATTATTGTACTTACATGCTGGAAGACAATACATGCAGGACACAAAGAGATCTGAAAAAATAACAAACCAGCTCTGCAAATTACATGGTGGCATGACGTAAATAGATATTGTGAATAAATCATGCGGAATGATCCCAAATGTGCAGAGAACAAACCCAGTGAAATTGTGGAGGCCTTCTGTTCTGTTGCAGTGTTTATGGAAAAACGTGGAAACGATGTTTAAATTTGAAAGAATTTGTGTATCCACGGCTTATAAATCCCTCGCCGCTCATCTCTAAATAGTGTCACTATTGTAGATTGCTGGTTATATGTTGAACTTTGAATAAAAATCCTTCCAAAAATGGTGAGGTGGAGGGGAGGGGTCAACATAGACAACACCCAAGAAGCTTGATACCATCCAGGACAAAGCAGCCCACCTAATTGGCATTACATCCACAAACATTCAGTCAATTCCACCATTGACATTCAGCAGCAGCCGTGTGTATCATCTACAAGGTGCACCAGAGGAATTCACCAAATATCCTGAGACAGTACCTTCTAAAGTCACAACCTATTCCCTCTAGAAGGCAAGGACAGCAAATACATGGGCATGCCATTGCCTACAAGTTTCCCTCCAACCTAGTCAGCATCCTGACTAGGAAATATATCGTTCTTCCTTCATTGTTGTTGGCTATGTGAAGAAAGCGTTTGGTACTGTTGCCTTTATTGGTCAGTACACTGAGTATAGGAGTTAGGAGGTCCTGTTGCAGTTGTGCAGGACATTGGTTAGGGAACATTTGGATTATTACATTCAGTTCTAGTCTCTCTGCTACAGGGAAGATGCTGTTAAACTTGAAAAATTGCAGAAAGGATTTACAAGGATGTTGCTGGAGTTGAAGGGTTTGACGACGGGGAGAGGTTGAATGGGGGGGGGGGGGGCGGGAGGCTATGTTCTCTGGAATCTTGGATTTGAGCAGTGACCTGATAGAGATTTACAAAATCATGAGGGGCATGGATAAGGTAAACAGCCAATATCTTTCTCTCAGGGTGGTGGGAGTCCAAAACTAGAGGGTACAGGAGAAAGATTTAAAAGGGACTTTAGGGGCAACAATTTCACATAGAGGGTGGTGTGTGTACAAAATGAGTTGCCGGAAGAAGTGGTGGATGCTGGTACAATTACAATATTTAAAAGGCATCTGTACGGGTATATGAATAGGAAGGGTTTAGAGGCATATGGACCAAATGCTGACAAATAGAATGAGATTAATTTAGGATATCCAGACGGCATGGATGAGTTTTCTGAAGGGTCTGCTTCCATGCTGTACAACTCTATGACTCTATAACATCCTGGAATTCCCTCTGCAAGCCAATTGTGGGTCAACCTACAGCAGGTGGACTGCAGCAGTCCAAGAAGGCAGCTCATTACCACCTTCTCAAGGGCAACTAGCGATGGGTAATAAATACTGGCCAGCCAGTGACCCCATGTCCCATGAGTGAATGAAAAAAAGGACAGACAAAAGGGTGTAGCCCATTTACTGGGGTGAAATATTTAATATTTTTATGAGTACAGCCATGGGAAATGCAAGGTTACCTGAATAGGGTAGGGGCATGGGTTTGGGTGGGATGCTCTTTGGAGAGTCGGTGTGGACTTGTTGGGCTGAATGGCTTGTTTCCACACTGTGGGGATTCAATGATTTAAGTTAACAATAAAACAGAAATCTGGAAAACACATAAGTTCATGTATCTTATTCGAAATGTCTGTTCAGAATATTTTTAGTGCAGCGGGATTAGTCAGGGCACCCGATGTCGGTCTGCAAATGCACCTGAATTGGAAACAGCCCATGTTAGGTAAATGAGAAAAGGGATTGTCAGTGTAGTTTCTGTGGCAAAAGCACGGAACTGATGTTGAGGACAGCCAAGGCCAAGGTATCCTTACGGGGCGAAAAGAAGGACTTGTGCACCATCTTGTCCACAAGGACTTTACCTGGCCCACAAAACACACAAAAGACAAAATAAGTACAACTTACCTGAGCTATCTCTGAGCAGGATGCTGCACTCTGCTAAACAGGGAAGGTTAAATAAAAGCTTATCTGTAAGCAAACATACGGTGAATTGAGTTTAGGAGAGGAAAGAGTTGCAAGGAAATGGAAAAAGGTATGAATTACAAGTCAGCTGAATTCCTTGTTATCAAAACCACACACGTGGCTACATTTCGGATGCAATCCAATTTTAAAGGATAAATTTAATCTCATATTGCAACTACATCAGTGGCATTAGTGGGAAAACTTCACTTCTTGCAGACACTAGCACAACTGTCAATTGTTGTTCAAAGATGCAAACATTAAATAAATTCTCAAGGACATTATCTACCATTCCCAGCTTTTGCTTACAAAAGCGGGTAAAGAACACTCTTAGAGGCACTGTGGCTTGATTATTAATCTATACACTTTCAAGCAAAGGTAACATGCTCGATACAGATTTTATTATCCTCATTTAATTGATGATGTATAGCATGATGAAAATCTAATACTCATCAAATTGATTATAATTGAGTAATCCCGCCCACATGTAATAAAACTGGATCCCAAGTGATCCATATGTTTGACTCTGGGGTCCTCTCACACTGAGAAATAGCACACTTGCCTCTGAGACAGAAGCTTGCAATTTCAAGAACTATGCATGAGACTTTAACCTGTACTCTGTGCAAAAGTATCTATCTAGTACTGAAGGAGTCAGTAGGACAGGATAGTGGCATGTATAAACCCTTTTGTCTTTCCTCTTTGTTAGAATTGTCTCCTGTGCAGGAAAGGTCTTGGCTAGCCTTCCTACTCAGACTTCAGTTTAGACACTTAAGTAACAAATTAAGAACTTAAGGCCGTTAATTTACACTAGCTGAGCTTCAGCCAGCTGCAACAGGGCTGGGTGCTGTCTATTGTACCTGACAGGTAAACCTGTCTGGACACTTGTCAACTCTCTGGGGGAGGGGAAGGGGGTGGAGTGTGAGGGAGCTTGATTAAAGGTACTCAGTACCCAAGCAAAGGTTTGAACTTTGGAAAGGCTTATTATCCTCACCGCAGATCATTTGGGATACAACTGTGAGTCTAAGCCATGAATTTGCCCTTACCCTCTGACTATCATAAATTACCTATCTCAGTCCTGTGATAGCAGAGGTTTGTCCTTCTGGCAGCAACAATGACTCCTCAATGGCATCGCTGCCAGGTTCTGATAGATCAGAAGCTCTTGCTGGTTTGGACCTCTGCCCCATGTGGTCATGCTTCTGGGAAACCAGTGGATGACCTCAGCAGTGCCTGAGTGCCATATGGTTTGCTGGGCCTTCTATGGAGAGACGGCACAGATCTCTCTCCAGCTCTCTAGCGAGCTGACAAGATCCTGTGTTAGGTAAAAACAATAACTGCAGATGCTGGAAACCAGATTCTGGATTAGTGGTGCTGGAAGAGCACAACAGTTCAAGGAGGAGATTTTATTCCTGATGAAGGGCTTTTGCCCGAAACATTGATTTTGCTGCTCCTTGAATGCTGCCTGAACTGCTGTGTTCTTCCACTAATCCCGAAGATCCTGTGTTGCACACTGTCTTGCAGATAAATGGTGCTTTTATTGAAAATCCAACACCAGTATTTTAGCATAGACACACTTGGCTATCCACACTGACGTATCCCTTAACTAGCAATACAAATGCATAAAGAAGATTAGCTGGTCGTTTATCTCCAAACTTGTTTGACAGAGCAGCGAGGAGAGAAGGTAAAGTGAAGCGAGGGCTGCCGGGAAGGTAAGGGCTTAATTTATATTTGGGTAGTGGCTAAACCCAAGATACTACACGTATGGTATCTCTCTCCCACCCCCCTCCCCTAACTGGAAGAAAAAGAAAGTAAGGTAAGGCTTCTTTTGTTCTTTATCTTTCTTTTTCATATATTTAAGTGCATTGTTTGGTTTTAGTTAGTTCATATAAAGTTAAGCTTACAATGGCAGGGGACCTCAGACCCATGGCATAAGCTTCTTGCTTGATGTGGGAGCTCAGGGACGTGGCTGACGTTCCTGACTCTTACGCTTGCAAGACGTGTATCCAGCTGTAGGTCTCGTTTGACCGCATGACGGCTCTGGAGCTGCGGATGGACTCACTGTGGAGCATCTACGATGCTGAGGAGGTCGTGGATAGCACGTTTAGTGAACTGGTCACACCGCAGATTAGAATTACTGAGGGAAACAGTGAATGGGTGACCAAAAGGCAGAGAAAGAGTAGGAAGGCAGTGCAGGTATCCCCTGTGGTCATCTCCCTCCAAGAAAGGTATACCGTTTTGGATACCATTAGGGGAGATGACTCACCAGGAGAGGGCAGCAGTTGCCAAGATCGTGGCACTGTGCAGGCACTACTGTTCAGAAGGGAGGGAAAAAGACTCGTAGGGCCATAGTCATAGGGGATTCTATTGTAAGGGGAGTAGATAGGCAGTTCTGTGGCTGAGAACGAGACTCCTGGATGGTATGTTGCCTTCCAGGTGCTCAGGTCAGGGATGTCACCAATCGGCTGCAGAGCATTCTAAAATGGGAGGGTGAACAGCCAGTTGTCTTGTTGCATTTAGGTACCAACGATATAAGTAAAAAATGAAATGAGGTCCTGAACAAAGAATTCAGGGAGCGAGGAGAGAAGTTAAAGAGGAGGACCTCAAAGGTAGTGATCTCGGGCTTACTACCAGTGCCACGTGCTAGCCAGCGTAGAAATGAAAAAATAGGCAGGATGAACACATGGCTTGAGGGATGGTGTAGGAGGGAGGGTTCAGATTTGTTGGACATTGGAACTGGTTCTGGGGAAGGTGGGGCTATTACAAAATGGATTGTCTACATCTGAACCAGACTGGAACCAATGTCCTTGGGGGATCTTTGCTACTGCTGTTGGGGAGGTTTTAAACTAATGTGGCAGGGGACTGGGAACCAGAAGAGGAAACTAGTAGGCAGCGAGGTGAAAACTGGAGACTGTAAGAATCATGAAGGTAGCATTAATAAGGGGAAGAGTAGGCAGAGAGCAGATGAGTGCAAAAGAACTGATGGCCTGAAATACATCTAATTTAATGCAAGGCATATAGTGTGTAAGGCAGATTAACTTAGGGCTTGGACTGGTGCCTGGGAGTATGAAGTTATTGCAATCACAGAGACTTGGTTGAAGGAAGGGCATGATGATTGGCAACTAAATGTTCCAGGATATAGACGCTTCAGACAGGACAGGGAGAGAAGTAAAAGGTGGGGTGGAGTTGCATTGCTGATCAGGGATGATATCATGGCTGTGCTAAAGGAAGACACTATGGAGGGCTTGGGTAGTGAGGCATTAGGGGTGGAGCTGAGAAATAAGAAGGGTGCAGTTACACAGTTGGGGCTGTATTACAGGCTTCCCAACAGTGAGCGTGAGGTAGAAGAACAAATAGGTAAACAGATTATGGAAAGATAGAGAGGCAATAAGGTAGTGGTGATGGTAGATTTTAATTTTCCCAACATTGACTGGGATACACTCACGTCAGAGGTCTGGATGGGGTAGAATTTGTATGAAGCGTTCAGGAGAGTTTTCTAGAGCAGTATGTCAATAGTCCGATGAAAGAAGGGGCCATATTGGACCTGGTACTGAGGAACGAGCCAGGACAAGTGGTAGAAGTTGCGGTAGGGGATTTCTTAAGGAACAGTGACCACAATTCTGTAAGTTTTATAATACTCATAGATAAAGATGAGAGTAAGGGAAGCGTACTAAACTGGGCCAAGGCCAATTATATGAAAATTAGGCAGGAGCTGGGAAATGTGAATTGGACAAAGCTATTTGAAGGGAAGTCCACATTTGATATGTGGGAGGCTTTCAAAGATAGGTTAAAGATAGTGCAGGATAGGCATGTCTTGTTGAAGGCAAAGGATAGTAAAGGCAAGATTCGTGAAACGTGGATGACAGGAGAAATTGTACGACTAGCCAAGAGGAAAAGGGAAGTGTACATGAGGTCTAGGCAGCTAAGAACAGAACAGGCCCTTGAGGAATATTGGAAAAATAGGACAAGTCTTAAACAAGGAATCAAGCCGGCTAAAAGGGGTCATGGAATAGCTTTAGCGAGTAGAATTAAGGAGAATCCCAAAGCATTTTATTCTTATATAAGAAGCAAGCGCATAACTAGAGAAAGGATTGGTCAACTAAAGGATAATGAAGAAAGGCTGTGTGTCGAACCTGAGAGAATGGGTGAGATTCTGAATGAGTACTTTGCATCAGTATTCACTGAGGAGAGGAACATGATGAATCTTGAGATTAAAAATAGAAATTTGGTTAGTCTGAATCACATAACAAGAGAAGATATGTTGGGTAGACTAGAGGTTATTAAGGTGGACAAATCCCCAGGACCGGGTGGGATCTATCCCAGGTTGCTGAGGGAGGTGAGAGAGGAAATAGCTGGGGCCCTGACAGATATCTTTGTGGCATCCTTAAATACAGGTGATGTGCAGGAGGACTGGAAGGTTGCTCACATTGTCCCCCTATACACGAAGGGTACTAGGGATATTCCGGGTAACTACAGACCAGTGAGCCTAACGCCTGTGGTGTGTAAGTTGCTGGGGAGGGTACTGAGGGATAGTATCTATTTATATTTTTTAAAAATGGGCTTATCAGTAATAGGCAACATGTTTTTGTATGGGGGAGATTGTGCCTTACCAACTTAATAGAGTTCTTTGAGGAAGTGACCAAGTTGATAGATGAAGGAAGGGCTATTGATGTCATATACATGGACTTTAGTAAGGCATTTGATAAGGTTCCCC
>NC_057725.1:18948912-18961205 GCF_004010195.1 Chiloscyllium plagiosum | reverse complement strand
TTGAAGAGAGATTGAGTAGGTTAGGTTTGTTTTCATTAGAAAAAAGGAGATTGAGGGGAGACCTGATTGAAGTTTACAAAATCATGAAGGGTATAGACAGGTTGGATAAAGACAAGCTTTTTCCCAGGGTGAAGGATGCAGTAACAAGAGGTCACAGTTTCAAGGTGAGAGGTGGGAAGTTTAAGGGGGATACACGCGGCAATTACTTCACACAGAGGGTGGTGGGCGTCTGGAACGCGTTGCCAGCAGAGGTGGTACAGGCAGGCACGGTCGATTCATTTAAGATGAGTCTGGACAGATGCATGAGTAGGTTTGGAGCAGAGGGATACAGATGCTTAGGAATTGGGCGCTAGGTTTAGACAGTAGATTTGGATCAGTTCAAGCTTAAAGGGCTGAAGGGCCTGTTTCTGGGCTGTAAAATTTCTTTGTTCTTTGTTCTTTGTCGTTGTTGTTTGTGGGTGTTTGCTGTGCATGCATTGCCTGATGCTGTTCCTTTCAGTACAACAGTGACTACAGCTCAACAGTAATTTTTTTTCTCTCTGTGAAGACAGTTGGCCCAATTCAATCATGTAACAAAATTACAACATGAATGCGAACTCTTCTTTCCAACCTTTTTTGCAAGCATGCAGTCAGAGAGGACGAAAACTTACCATGCCTGAAACAAAGTCTGATTGCCTGTCCATGTTACACAATCACCATGAGCAATTGAGTTATCCTGCTGAGCTTTAACAGCCAAGAGTGTTTGCAGCCTCCGCAGGGTAGAAGCCAGAACTGCTGACAATATCCATGCTGCTGCAGCAAAGAGGCTGGATTTACTGATACTTTACATCACAGCTGACAATGTCGTACTTATTTAACTTGACATTTAATCAATAATGAAAAAGGTATATTTTGTGAAAATAAAATTTATTTGTGGCTTGTACATGCAAGCTTATCACAAGGGATGTTCTGCCTGTGGTTCAGTGAAAATAGTCAAGATCCACACTCGAACCACACTGTTGTAAATATTTGTTTATTCTTTTGCAGGGTGTGGCCATCATCGGCAAGGCCCACAGTTGTTCAATGAACAGAATGGTTTGTTGGCCATTTCAGAGAGCAGTTAAGAGTCAAACATGTAGCTATGAGTCATGTGTAGATCAGATCAGGTAGAATAATCTCTCCTAAGGGACCTCAGTTAAGGAGTTGGGTTTTTAACAATAATAAATGATAATTGTCATGGTCACAATTACTGGACACAAATTTCAATTCTAGATGATTAACAATTGAACATAAACTTCACCAAATGCTGTTATGGGATTTGAACACACATCCAGAGCATTAATCTAAGCTTCAGTTACACTGGTTCAGTGGCATCATAACTACACCAATACCCACTAATGCAGAGCTGGACAGTAAATCACCCAAACCTCTTCGAATTTGAAAAACAGCCATGCAATAAAAGATATATTTTAAGAATTGCAAATTCTCCTGCAGGTGGAAGCAGTGTCTTTATGTTTATTAATCGACATTGATCCTTACTCTCATCCACAATAGCTTTCACACAATCTGGTGATAGTACAGAAATGTTATTCATAAAGAATTATTTTAGACTTAGTGCTGGGCTGTTGCACATCAGGAGATGTAAGTAACTAAGCTTGTGTGCTTTGAACCATTAATTAAAGGAGACGTGTTGGCATTCTCCTTTAAAAGTAAAATTAGTTTCACAATACATAATAATGCCACATTTGTACTACTTAAATTCCACTTTGAGCTATTTCATTGGGCAACTAACATCTGCACGCAAATAGACCACACTTGATTCCTTTTCAAACTAAAATTCGGGTACTTTCAAAACAAGTAATTAGTTTTCTCTATTAACCATGATGACTCATTTGTCAGATTTCTCACCACTGAGTCTGAAATCTGTGGGATCAAGTTCCATCTCAAAGAATTAAGAACAAAATGCTGCACTGACATTCCAGTCCAATATTGAGGAAGACACGTACAGTTGATTTTTGCTGTAAAAAGCACTGGTTCAACCCTAGTTGGCTGTTACACAGTTGAAGAATTTAGATTATTATTTGTAAAATGTGAACTTTCCTTACCTTTATTGGCTCTCATGCAATTCCTGTTCCATTGGTTTATGTGATGTTGCTATCATGTGATTTTCTTATGATGTGAGATTGCATGGGGTATCATGTTATATCAGAACAGATTATATAGTAGTCAGAGTCTTTGGATGAGAAATAAAACCAAGGTTCCATTTGCTTTCTTATAAGCAAAGTGTACTATTTTGAAGGAGACTAAAAGAATTCTATTTTCATCACTTTGTGATCTGGAGGTGGGCACATAGCAACAGATGAGGAGCGTCAATGCTCTATGTAGGACTGGATACCCTCTCTGCCAGCTTGGGTTCTACTGCAGCTCAAGGCTTCTCTTCTGAAGAGCGACTTGTTACCACCCCATCACCCCAATTAGCTTCAGAATGTCTGATTAAAACACAGAGAGAGAGCTAGAGAAATTCAGCAGATCTGGCAGCAAGAGTATAGAGAGAAACAATGTTAGGGTATGAGTCCATGATATACCCATACTTAGTTTACATGCTCTGATTTGTTTTAGATCCAAATGAAATATCCTAAATTGTGTACTTTCTCTGAGAGGGCACAGTGTGAGCATTTGGCATCTCTCAGTGGGGAGTTTGAGGGAATGGGAGAGCTTAATCAAAAACACTCAGTACCTGTTTATGGAGTTGAAGTTTGGGAAGAGGTGTGTTATTGGGACCTCACTGCTGATCAGTTGCAGTCCTCCCACCACCTCAATCCTAGCCAGTCACATTAAGTTCCCAGATAAGAAGGGATCAACCCATTTTCATTCACCTACCCCATGGTTGGTTGTAATAAGGTTAATTTAAAAATTGATCCCTTCACTTGTGGATGCCTTTCTCTCAGACCTCAATAAAGTCATTTTTTTAAAAGGACCCAATTTAACCAGACTTTCCTGAGTTAACAAAGATTGAATTTCTTACCAAGTAAAGTTGAGTATAATTGGTAACACACAACACATGCACAATGATTAGAAATAAGGAATTAGTCCAAAAGGATAAAAGTTCAAAAATAAGCAGAAATACAATCAGTCTCTGAACTGTTAATGAAGAACAGATAAAGTTTGTGCGAAGATTTGTAGCTCGGGTGCTCGTTGCTGTGGTTCTGTTCGCCGAGCTGGTCCTGCGAAGCGCTTCTTTGATGTTTCCTCCGGTGTTTATAGTGGTCTGTCCCTGCCGCTTCCGACAACCGGAAGCGGCAGGGACAGACCACTATAAACACCGGAGGAAACATCAAAGAAGCACTCCGCAGGAGGCTCCCAAGCACTGATGATGTCGCCTAGCCAGGGGACGAAACGTTTGCAACAAAAACTTCCAGCTCGGCGAACAGAACCACAGCGAAGAACAGATAGTTGGATGTTGTAGTCATTGCAGTGAAGATTACCAATAATGTTGATGTTGATAATTGAACAGTTAGCTTCAGGTTCATTAGGTTTGCAGATTGTTTTAATTGTGACTTGGAAAAGGTTTTTCACCTGTGACCTTCACAATGCACTAATGTTTGAGCTCAGGTTGTATACTTGAGGATATCCACTCCCACTAACACATTCCTGTTGAGTTTAGGCCTGCTTTATAATCCCTACCCCTGTGTATTCTTCAGATGGAAAATATAAAATGCACCCACAGGTTGAGATATACAGGACAGTCTCGATTTATCTGAAAATCAATTATCCGAATCTCGGATTATCCGAACAAGATCTCAAGGTCCTGTAAAAATGGCATTAGGCAACTCAGCATTTAGTTATCAATTAAAGAGCATTATGTCGTGCATTGCCAGCTAACCAAGAAATGTTCGATAACTGGCATTGAAATTACTGCTTGTTTATGACAGAGCAGTTATCAGTTAAATGGCATTATGGTGTGCATTGCTGGATAACTGAGAAATGTTCGACTAACCGGCATTCATATATTACCACTTGTTTACGAACAAATTGATTATCTGAATGATTAATTATCCGAACAAAATACTCCCCAGCCATCTTGTTCGGATAATCCACAGTTGGAAGCTGGTTGCTGAGCAGGGGTCATTGATCCCTCATTATCTTTGTAGCCGCAAGAGATCACCATCTAGTTTGTTTTGATTTGTCTTTTCCCCCTTTTAAAGAGCTGATGTTTGAAGTTCTCTTTACATCTGTGAATGTGGTAGCAGCCATTTTAACTGTATCGGCCCTCTACTAAAAGACACGTATTTTGGAATTGCAAATTAAAAATGTGCACAGAACCTTAACCCATGCTTATTACAAAACTGAAAGAACTGAAAAGAGACTTAAATGCAATGGGGCTGCAAGTGAGGTGGCTGGGGGTTGTGTGCCTTTTGAAGGGCATGTGGAGAAACATCGAAGAGAAGCTCAGTGAGATGTTTGTCGACAAGAGAAATTAATACTCAAAGGTGTCATGGAACAAAAGCTAAAAAAGTCATAATAGTTCAGAAAATAAAGCATTGGGTCAGCCTAGGTGTTAGCAAAATAAAGACCAGCAATGACTGAAAGCAAAAGCAATCATGACTGGTTAGATAACTTGAGGAAATTAAAAATTGACAATTTCAATGGACCCAAGTACCTCAAAAATTGACAATAGAGCTTTCAAGGTTCAGGAACTAAACTTTCAATTCAGGGAAATAAATAAGAGTTGAGGTTGTTTGCAGATTGAAAGCCTACTTTGCCACACAAGGAGGTGAGCTCACTTGTCAGTTTACTGATGGAGACACCTCTTTAATTGACTTGGAAACAGGATCCCAATCCGATTGTATTAGTTAGCAGGATCTCAGTCTGGAAGCCCACATTCAATACCATACACTATTCATTCCAGAGGTGAAAGTGAGGACAGCTCCTCAGATGCTGCCTGACCTTCTGTGCTTTTCCAGCACCATACTCTCGACACTACTCATTCCATAATTTACGCATTTCCTAGCCCATCATACCCATTCTGCAAGATAATTTACCCATCCCATAACATACTTTGTCCATTCTATATCCTACTTTACCTGTTCGACACCCTACTCTGCTCATTTTATACACTTTTTTCTAATCCCTACTCTATCCATTTTATACTTCATAATATCCATTCTATAATCTACTCTGCCAGTTCAATACTCTACTCTACCGATTCCATGTTCTACTCTACTCATTTCCTATCCCATGCTACCCAGTCTAATGTCAAGAGTGGTACTGGAAAAGCACAGCAGGTCAGGCAGCATTCGAGGAGCAGGAAAATCGATGGTTCAGCAAAAGCTCTTTATCAGGAATGGGGCTGGGGGCTTCGGTGGTGGAGAGATCAATGGGAGGGGGTGGGGCTGGGGAGAAAAGAAGCTGAGAGTGCAATAGGTGGATGGAGGTGGAGGTGAAGGTGATGGGTCGGAGAGGAGAGTGGAGTGGATAGGTGGGAAGGAAGCTGCTGGAAATGTGTTGCTGGAAAAGCGCAGCAGGTCAGGCAGCATCCAGGGAACAGGAGAATCGATGTTTCGGGCATAAGCTCTTCTTCAGGAATGGGAAGGAAGATTGGCAGGTGGGACAGGTCATGAGGATGATGCTGAACTGGAAAGTTG
This sequence comes from Chiloscyllium plagiosum, assembly GCF_004010195.1. Taxonomy (NCBI): domain Eukaryota; kingdom Metazoa; phylum Chordata; class Chondrichthyes; order Orectolobiformes; family Hemiscylliidae; genus Chiloscyllium; species Chiloscyllium plagiosum. Next base: position 18,955,581 of record NC_057725.1, on the reverse strand, counting down.
GAAGTGGGGTAAGGTGGGGAGAGGGGAAATGAGGAAACTGGTGAAGTCCACATTGATGCCCTGGGGTTGAGTGTTCCGAGGCAGAAGATGAGGCATTCTTCCTCCAGGCGTCGGGTGGGGAGAGAGTGGCGGGAGAGGAGGCCCAGGACCTGCATATCCTCCATTTCCAACTGCCGCCGGGACATTAACCGCCTCAACCTGTCGACCCCCCTACCCCCACTCCAACCTCTCACCCTCACAACGTGCAGCCCTCCAATCCCTCTGCTCTAATCCCAACCTCACCATTAAGCCAGCAGATAAAGTGATAGTCTGGCGCACTGACCTCTACACCGCTGAAGACAAATGCCAACTTGAGGACACCTCTTCCTACTGCCCCCTCGACCATGACCCCACCCCCCATCACCAAACCATCATCTCCCAGACCATACAGAACCTCATCACCTCAGAAGCTCTCCCACCCACAGCTTCCAACCTCATAGTCCGGGATTGTTAATGAAAGAAACCTAGTTAACAGTTTTTTTTAGTTATCTGGAGCTAACATAGATAAAGTGGATAATTGGTGAGATTGCTAATTGAACAAACATTTAGATATAATGTTATGACTATTATATTAATGGAAGTAGAGAAGACAATGCATTTCTCTGATCTCAGTTGTAATAACATTACCAGAAACATAGCCTGCTGAGTTCTACCAGAACACATAAGCAATTTGCTGCTTTACTAGAAGTTACCAGAATTTATGGGTGGAATTTTCTCAGCCCTTGAACAACAAGGGCAATGAGGAGACAGTTGGAAAAATACAGCAAGAATAAAAAAAAAATACATTCTCGACGTCGATAAAACAAAATCCAATTTTCTGTTTAACATTTCAACAGTTAGATGAGGATCTTGCTAGTGAGTGGTGAGGAGCCAATTTGCACATACAAATGTTGTGTAATTACTTAATCGCACCATATTAACATACAGGTTGCTGTTTTCCAAGGCAGTGGAGAGAGAGATTAGATGGCCTCACTTCTGATATGCAAGTCAGAACGGTAACTGATGACTGCAGCTCACCAGCATCCTCTCCAGGTATCCATCGTAGCCAGCATTCCTTAACATCTCGGGGTATGCTCCCGGGAAAGGGGACTCCTGCACACTTCATCGACAGTGGTTGATGTCATCAAAGCACCAGGCGCATCACATCCTTATGACATATCTCAGACCAACTTATAATACATTTCACCTCCTCATTACCGCACTTTGGATCTTACATTGGATTTTACGTTGCAATTCTGCTGCCAGGTCACTTTGCACGCAGGGGCAGACAACCAGCTCCTGCATTGATGTAGAGTACATCCCAGGGCTCTTAGATTGCTTTCTTAGCACTCTCTCACTTGTACCTACTTGGACATTCAGAACATCTCTGCATCTCTGTCTTTTTGCACATTCAGAATTTACAGATTCACTGTGGTCCTGGCTTGCTATTCCTCTTAGCAAAGATAAACACCAGGCACCTTATCATGTTTCTTTGCAATGAATGGGTAAGGGGTAGCCATCTTGCTGTATGGCACCATGCTACATCAATATCACACCTGCACCATGTGCTAACAGCTTATGTGGTAAACACACTGCATGTAATTCAACTAAATGGCCTTAACCACAGTCAGTCGTGGGAGTTTGTGTATTGTATGTTAAGGATGGGGAGGGTTATCAGGGGCCATTGATGTGGTGGGAAAGTTGGGTACGTGAAATATGAGATTTGGAGGTAGCTTGTTGTGATGTAGAAGTTACAATTAACTTACAATGGTGAGAGACAATGGACGTGCGTGGCACAAGGTATGAAAGGATGGGTTCGTGTACTCTATGCTACTCTATCCCCACCCCCACCCTCCTCTAGCTTATCTCTCCACGCTTCAGGCTCTCTGCCTTTATTCCTGATGAAGGGCTTTTGCCCGAAACGTCGATTTCGCTGCTCGTTGGATGCTGCCTGAATTGCAGTGCTCTTCCAGCACCACTGATCCAGAATCTGGTTTCCAGCATCTGCAGTTATTGTTTTTACCCCATACAGAGAAATCTGGCTGTCTGGATATAGAATTGGCTGGCCCAGAGGGATGTTGGGGTCTATGTCCATAGATCCCTCAAAGTTGCCACCTAATTTGATAGGATTGTTAAGAAGGAATATGGTGTGTTGGCTTTCATTAGCAGGGGGATTAAGTTTAAGAGCTGCAAGGTTGTGCTGCAGCTCAATACAGTCAAAGTTAGACCACACTTGAAATATTAGGTTCAGTTCTGGTCACCTCATTATAGTAAGGATGTGGAAGCTTTAGAGAGGGTGCAGAGGAGATTTACCAGGATGCTGCCTGGACTGGAGGGCATGGCTTATGAAGAAAGTTTGAGGGAGCAAGGGCTTCTCTCATTTGAGTGAAGAAGGCTCAGCGGTGATGTGATGGAGATATACAAGGTGAGGCACAGATAGAGTGGATAGCCAGAGAGTTTTATTTTCCAGGTCAAAAATGGCTATCATGAGGGGACATAATTTTAGGGTGATTATAGGAATGGTCAGGGGAGATATCAGAGATGGATCGTTACCCAGGGAGTGGTCAGTGCATAGAATGCACTGCCAACGGTGATAGTAGAGTCAGGTACATTAGGGACATTTAAGCGACTATTGGATAGGCACATGGAAGGTAGTACAATGAAGGGGATGTATATTAGTCTGATCTTAGGGTAGGAATAAAGGCCTGCACAACATCGCGGGCTGAAGGGCCTGTACCCTGCTGTACTATTCTATGTTTTCTTACTTGTGCAATTCCTTCACTCTATCCACACAGACTCAACATCATCTGACCCGAGTTCACTTCTTGCTGTTGATTTAATTTCATTTTTTACTCATAAAGAAACCCCACCTCCTCTGCTCACCTTCCTGTCTTTTTGATAGGATGTATATCCTGGGGTATTTAGCTCCCAGTCCTGATCCCCTTGCAGCCACGTCTCTGTGATGCCCACCACATCAAACCTACCAATTTTGATTTGCGCCACAAGCTCATTAACCTTATTTTGTATACTGTGCACATTCAGATACAACACATTCAGTCCTGTTATTTATTTAGCCACCCTTTCACCTGGGAGGCAACATACCAAACGTGAGTCTCTCTCGTTCCCACAAAACCGCCTATCTGTGCCCCTAACTATCGAGTCCCCAATTACTACTGCTCTGCTCTTCTTCACCCTTCCCTTCTGAGTAACGGGGACAGGCTCTGTGTCAGAGACGTGAGCCCCGTTACTTACCCCTGGTAAGTCGTCCCCCCCACAAGTATCTAAAACGGTATACTTGTTCTTGAGGGGAATGGCCGCAGGAGGTCCCTGCACTGGCTGTTTCCTCCCAGTCCCCCTCACTGTAACCCATCTATCTGCCATCTTTGGAGTTACTACTTCCCTATAACTCTGATCTATGACCCCCTCTGCCTCCCGAATGATCCGAAGTTCATCCAACTCCTGCTCCAGTTCCCTAACACGGTCTTGGAGGAGCTGGAGGTGGGTGCACTTCCTGCAAGTGTAATCGGCAGGGACGTCGATGGCATCCCTCACCTCATACATGTTGCAGGAGAAACATTGTACTGCCTTCACTGCCATCCCTCTAAAGCTAACTTTTATTTTAAAAAAACACTGGTCTAAAGAATACAACAAGCAAAATTCAGCACTTACCTACTTACCACAACAGGTGTTATTGTTAGGTTAGATGAGGAGGGCGGGTGGGAGGCACTACCCGTGTAGTGCCTCGGGTTCTTCTCCTTCGCGCTTTTAAAGGGGGAAAAAACCTACCCAGGTAAGCTTACACTAACTGCTTCCGGGTCTCGGCTGCCCCTCTGGTCGTCGTCACTTCCCCCTGGTGCTCCCGCTCTTTCTGTGAAGAGAGAGAAAAAAAACACCGCTGCCCGCTACCGGTAAGCACTTTTAAAACCAAACGGTCTTACCTTCGCTGCTGCTCGCACTGGAAATGACCGACGGCTTCGAAGGGTGAGTATAAATACTCACCGCTTTCCTTCCCGGCTGCCCCTCTGGTCGTCGTCACTTCCCCCTGGTGCTCCCGCTCTTTCTGTGGAATTCTGTGAAGATGTCACTAGTAGAATTGACAAGGGGGGGTGGGCAAGTCAATGTGGTGTATTTAGTCTTTCAGAAAGCGTTGGAGAAAAGGAGGAGGAGAGGGGACCTAATTGAGGTATACAAGATAATGAGAGGCATAGATAGAGTCAATAGCCAGAGACTATTGCCCAGGGCAGAAATGACTAACATGAGGGGTCATAGTTTTAAGCTGGTTGGAGGAAAGTATAGAGGGGATGTCAGAGGCGGGTTCTTTACACAGAGAGTTGCCAGCAGCAGTTGTGGAGGCAGGGTCATTGGGGACATTTAAGAGACTCCTGGACATGCATATGGTCACAGAAATTTGAGGGTGCATATATGCGGATCAGTGGTCGGTACAACATCGTGGGCTGAAGTGCCTGTTCTGTGCTGACTGTTCTATGTTCTATGTTCTAAAGCATTGGCAAAGTCCCAATAAGAGATCATTGTGCAAGATTAAAGCCGATGGGATTGGGGGAAGTGTATTGAGATGGATGGAAAACTGGTTGGCAGAGAGGAAATGTCGAGTAGGAATTAATGGGTCCTTTTCACATTGGCAGGCAGTAACTAGAGAGATGCCACAGGGATCGGTGCGAGGACCACAGCTATTCCCAATATGTATTAATGATCTGCATCAGGGAAGGAAACGGAACATCTCAAAGTGTGCAGATGATACCAAGTTGGGTGGGAGGGTGAACTGTGATGAGGATGCAGAGACCCTTCAGCATGATCTGGATAGGTTGGGTGTGTGAGCAAATCAGTGGCAGTTGCAATTAATGTGAGGTTATTCACTTTGGAAGCAAATGCAAGAAGACAGATTATGACCTGACTGGCTGTAAACTGGGAGAGGGGAGTGTGCAGTGGGACCTGGGTGTCCTTGTGTACCAGTTGCTGAAGGTAAGTTTGCAGGTGTAGCAGGCGGTAGCGAAGGCAAATGGGATGTGGGCCTTCATTGCTGGAGGTTTCGAGTCCAGGAGCAGGGATGTGTTGTTATAGTTATACAGGGCCTTGCTGAGGCCACACAGAGAATATTGTGTACAGTTTTAGTCTCCTTTTCTGAGGAAGGATGCTCTTGCTGTCGAGGGAGTGTAGTGAAGGTTTACCAGGCTGATTCTGGAGATGGTGGGACTGACGAATGGGGAGAGACTGACTCAGGTGAGATTGTTTTCACTGGAGTTCACACAAATGAGGGGAGAATCTTTTCAAGACTTTTAAAATTCCAACAGGACTAGACAGGGTAGATGCAGGGAAGATGTTCCCGATGGTGGGTGTGTCCAGAACCAGGATCACAGTCTGAGGATTCGGGGTGGGCCATTTAGGATAGAGATGAGGAGACATTTGTTCACCCACAGAGTGGTGAGCCTGTGGGATTCATTACTACAGGAAGGAGTTGCTGTCAATACATTGAATGTATACAAGAGACGGCTTGATGTAGCACTTGGGGTAGCACTTGGGGTGAATGGGATCAAAGGTTATGGGGAGAAAGCAGGATTAGGCGACTGAGTTGGACAATCAGCCGTGATTGGGAGGAATGGCGGAGCAGGCTCGAAGAGCTGAATAGCCTCCTCCTGCCCATGTCTTCTATGGTTCTATGTTTTATAGACAGCCATAACTAGGGCCCTTGCAGGTAACCATGGTCACCCCTTTGCCCTGAAAAAAGTGAGAGGAGTTAAAATATAGGTTATAGAGGGTGAGGAGCGTGGCCAAGTAGAGGAGGGTGGTGGGGGGTGCGGGGCGCGGGGAGGGTGCAGTTTAAGCCTTTGCTTCAGGAAGAGGTGGAGAGCCCGAAGACCATTCTGATGAGGGATGGACGTTCAAAGGGGAAGTGGCTGGAACCTGCAACCTGTAAATTCCGAAACTGGTGTAAAGTGTCAGAGGGTTCATGGATGTACATGGGCAGGTACTGGACGAGGGCAGAAAAGACTGAGTCAAGGTAGGAAGAGATGAGTTCTGTGGGCTGGAGCAGGCTGAACAAATGGGTCTGCCCAGGCACTCTTATTTGTGGATGTTTGGAAGGTGGAAGCAAGCTATGTGTGGCTTGGGGACATTGAAATGAGGTCAGTGACTATCATCGATACAATGGCCTGGTGTGTCATGGAGGTCAGTACGCCACACTACAACAACACCACCCTTATCAGCAGGCTTAAAAACAAAGTCAGGGTTGGATCGAAGCACAGAGTACAGTCAGTTTGGAGGGGGTTAGGTTGGATTGGGTGAGGGGCACAGAGACATTGTGATGATCAATGTCACGTTGATAGTTATCAATGAAGAGATGGGATGCCAGAGAGAGGGATCCCGATGAAGGAAGAGTGTTGGAGCTGGGTGAAGAGGTGTCCAGAATGGGAAGAGAATTCTTGGCCAAAGAAATGGGAGAAGACAACAGAAGAAGAGTTCAACATCATGTCATGCCCAAAATGCATTAATGTGGGGATATAGAGGTATAAAGCTGAGAACTTTGCTGAGGACAGAATGTTCAGCATCAGAGAGTGGAAGATCAGAAAGGATAGTGAATGCCTAGCAGGAGGTGAGGTTGGGGGAGGGGGTGAAATCAGAGGGAAATGGAGGGGG
>NC_057725.1:18903574-18947029 GCF_004010195.1 Chiloscyllium plagiosum | reverse complement strand
ACACTGCAGGAATTGCAAAGCCTGCACCCACCCGCCCCCCACCTCACTTCCATCCAAGGCCAAAAAGGAGCCTTCCACATCCATCAAAGTTTCACCAGCACATCCACTCTTGACTCGAATCTCCAACATCTGCAGTATTCACTTTCGCCTACCCAGTCGAATGGTCTGGGGACGCTGAGCTGGTAAAATTTAAAATCAGTTAATTAAAAATGATATCTGGAGTTAAAAGCTAGGTTCACAAATGCTGACAATAAAACTATCATCAATTATTGTTAAAGAAAACATCTGGTTCTTCAGAGAAGAAAAACAGATGTACGTAGAGTCATAGTGATGTACAGCACGGAAACAGACCCTTCGGTCCAACCCGTCCATGCCGACCAGATATCCCAACCCAATCTAGTCCCACCTGCCAGCACCCAGCCCATATCCCTCCAAATCATTCCTATTCATATACCCATCCAGATGCCTTTTAAATGTTGCAATTGTACCAGCCTCCACCACTTCCTCTGGCAGCTCATTCCATCCATCACCCTCTGCGTGAAAAGGTTGCCACTTAGGTCTCTTTTTATATCTTTCCCCTCTCACCCGAAACCTATGCCCTCGAGATCTGGACTCCCCCACCACAGGGAAAAGACTTTGTCTATTTATCCTATCCATGCCGTCATTATTTTGTAAACCTCCATAAGGTCACCCCTCTGCATCAGATGCTCCAGGGAAAACGGCCCCAGCCTTTTCAGCCTCTCCCTATAGCTCAAATCTTCCAATCCTGGCAACATCCTTGTAAATCTTTTCTGAACCCTTTCAAGTTTCACAATATCTTTCCGATAAGAAGGAGACTAGAATTGCATGCAATATTCCAACAGTGGCCTAACCAATGTCCTGTACAGCCGCAACATGACCTCCCAACTTCTGTGCTCAATACTCTGACCAATAAAGGAAAGCATACCAAATACCTTCTTCACTATCCTATCTGAAAAGTAGTGGACCCAGCATTGATCCTTGTGGCACTCCACTGGTCACAGGCTTCCAGTCTGAAAAACAACCCTCCACCACGACCCGCTGTCTTCTACCTTTGAGCCAGTTCTGTATCCAAATGGCTAGTTCTCTCTGTATTCCGTGAGATCTAACTTGCTAACCAGTCTCCCACGGGGAACCTTGTTTAACGCCTTATTGAAGTCCATATAGATCACATCTATTGCTCTGCCCTCATCAATCCTCTTTGTTACTTCTTCAAAAAACTCAATCAAGTTTGTGAGTCATGATTTCCCACGCACAAAGCCATGTTGACTATCCCTAATCAGTCCTTGCCTTTCCAAATACATGTACATCCTGTCCCTCAGGATTCCCTCCAACAACCTTCCCACCACTGATGTGAGGCACGCCGGTCTATAGTTCCCTGGCTTGTCCTTACCACCCTTCTTGAAAAGTGGCACCACGTTAGCCAACCTCCAGTCTTCCGGCACCTCACCTGTGTCAATCGATGATACAAGTATCTCAGCAAGAGCTGGAAATGTGTTGCTGGAAAAGCGCAGCAGGTCAGGCAGCATCCAGGGAACAGGAGAATCGACGTTTCGGGCATAAGCCCTTCTTCAGGAAGAAGGGCTTATGCCCGAAACGTCGATTCTCCTGTTCCCTGGATGCTGCCTGACCTGCTGCGCTTTTCCAGCAACACATTTCCAGCTCTGATCTCCAGCATCTGCAGACCTCACTTTCTCCTCTCAGCAAGAGGCCCAGCAATCACTTCTCTAGCTTCCCACAGAGTTCTGGGGTGTACCTGATCAGGTCCTGGGGATTTATCCAACTTTATGTGTTTCAAGACATCCAGCACTTCTTCCTCTATAAACTATACATTTTGCAAGGTGTCACCATCTATTTCCCTACATTCTATATTTTCCATGTCCTTTTCTACAGTAAATACTGATGCAAAATACTCGTTTAGTATCTCCTCCATTTTCTGTGGCTCTACAGAAAGGTCGCCTTGCTGATCTTTGAACGGCCCTACTCTCTCCGTAGTTACCCTTTTGTCCTTAATATATTTGTAAAAACTCTTTGGATTCTCCTTAATTCTATTTGCCAAAGCTATCTCATGTCCCCTTTTTGCCCTCCTGATTTCCCTCTTCAGTATACTCCTACTGCCTTTATACTCTTCTAAGGATTCACTCGATCTATCCTGTTTATACCTTGCATATGCTTCCTTCTTTTTCTTAACCAAACCCTCAATTTCTTTAGTCATCCAGCATTCCCTATGCCTACCATCCTTTCCTTTTCCTTCTTTATCTTAACCAAACCCTCAATTTCTTTAGTCATCCAGCATTCCCTATGCCTACCATCCTTTCCTTTCATCCGAACAGGAATATACTTTCTCTGGATTCTTGTTATCTCATTTCTGAAGGCTTCCCATTTTTCAGCCGTCCCTTTATCTGTGAACATCTGCCCCCAATCAGGTTTTGAAAGTTCTTGCTTAATACCATCAAAATTGACCTTTCTCCAATTTAGAACTTCAACTTTTAGATTTGGTCTATCCTTTTCCATCATTATTTTAAATCTAGTAGAATTATGGTCACTGGCCCCAAAGTGCTCCCCCACTGACACCTCAGTCACCTTATTTCCCAAGAGCAGGTCAAGTTTTGCACCTTCTCTAGTAGGTATATCCACATACTGAATCAGAAAATTTTCTTGTACACACTTAAAAAATTGCTCTCCACCTAAACCCTTAACACTATGGAAATCCCAGTCTATGTTTGGAAAGTTAAAATCCTCTACCATAACCACCCTATTATTCTTACAGATAGCTGAGATCTCCTTACAAATTTGTTCCTCAATTTCCCTCTGACTGTTAGGGGGTCTACAATAGAATCCTAATAAGGTGATCATCCCTTTCTTATTTCTCATTCCACCCAAATAACTTCCCTGGATATATTTCTGAGAATATCCTCCCTCAGTAGAGCTGTAATGCTATCCCTTATTAAAGTCGCCACTCGCCCATCTCTCTTGCCTCCCTTTCTATCCTTCCTGTAGCATTTGTATCCTGGAACATTAAGCTGCCAGTCCTGCCCATCCCTAGCCATGTTTCTGTAATTGCTATGATATCCCAGTCCCAATTCTCCTAACCATGCCCTGAGTTCATCTGCTTTCCCTGTTAGGCCCCTTGCATTGAAATAAATGCAGTTTAATTTATTAGTCCTACCTTGTCCCTGCCTGCCCTGACTGTTTGACTCACTTCTGTTCTCAACTGTGCCAGTCTCAGATTGATCTCTTTTACCACTATCTCCCTGGGTCCCACCCCTCCATCTTACTAGTTTAAATCCTCCCAAACAGCTCTAACAAATTTCCCTGCCAATATATTAGTCCCCTTCCAATTTAGGTGCAATCCGTCCTTCTTGAATAGGTCACTTCTACCCCAAAAGAGATTCTAATGATCCAAAAATGTGAATCCTTCTCCCATACACTCAGCCATGCATTCATCTGCTCTATCGTCCTATTCCTGCCCTCACTAGCTCGTAGCACTGAGAGTAATCCAGATATTACTACTCTCAAGGACCTCCTTTTTATATTCCTGCCTAATTCTCTGTAATCTCCCTTCAGAATCTAAACCTTTTCCCTACCTATGTTGTTGGTTCCAATGTGGACAATGACCTCTTGCTGGTCCCTTTCCCCCGTGAGAACATTCTGCACCCTCTCTGAGACATCCTTGATCCTGGCACCAGGGAATCAACACAACATTCTGACTTTTTAACTGTTGGCCACGAAACATCTACCTGTACCTCAGACTGGAGAGTTCCCTAACACAATCGATCTCTTGGAACCCAACATACCCTTCATTATATTGGAGCCAGTCTCAATAACAGAAACTTGGCTGTTTGTCCTATGTTACTTAACTGGTTTGGACTCCACGTCCACAGCAATGACACCCAAATAAAAACAGAAAGTGCTGCAGAAACTCAACAGATCTGCCAGCATCTGTGGAGAAAGAATCATAGTTAGTGCATTAATTCCAACAGGACTCTTTCTGAACTCTACTTTGAAATGTCAACTCTGCCTTCTTAGAAGGACAAATTGGAGCCATGAAATATCTTTTACAGATGGCATCAAAGAAAATCCAAAAGCTTTTTATGAGTGTATCAAGAGTAGGGGATGACCAGGGAAAGAATGGGACCTATTAGAAACCAGAAGGGAATATGTGTTTGCAGTCAGTGAATGTAGGTGAGGTCTTAAATGAATACTTCTCATCTGTAATCAGCAAAGAGAAAGCTATTGTATCCAAAGGGTTTCAGTTTGGATAGTGAGCTTCTAGAACTTGTTAAGATTGATAGAAGGAGGAATTAGATGTTCCAGTGGGCATACTGTTGCGTAAATTCCCAGAGGCTGATGAGCTGTATCCCTGGCTGCTGTAGAAGACGAGGAAGAAGATTGTTAGAAACTTGGTAGAGATATTTACTACTTGGTTGGTTTGTGAAGTGTCAGATGACCGAAGAATAGTTATTCTCGCTTCTTTGTTCAAGGAAGGCAGCAGGGATGCTAGGTAACTACAGACCAGTTGATCTGACATCAATGGTCGGGAAATTATTGGAAAAACATTCTGAAGGACAAGATTACTGAACACTTGGAAAGGCAAGGATTGATTTGGGATAGTCAGGGATCTGTTAGAGGGTGATCGATTAGATTAGATTCCCTACAGTGTGGAAAGAGGCCCTTCAGCCCAACTAGTCCACACCGACCCTCCGAAGAGTAATCCACCCAGACCCATTCCCCATATTTATCCATGATTAATGCACCTAACTCTATGGACAATTTAGCATGACCAATTCACCTAACCTGCACATCTTTAGACTGTGGGAGGAAACTGGAGCACCCGGAGGAAACCCACGCAGACACAGAGAGAATGTACTGTCTGAGAGAGTGCTGGAGGCAGGTACTCTCTCAACATTTAAGAAGCATTAGAAAAATGCCACGGTTTAGTAAGCTATGGGCCAAGTGCAGCTAAATGGGATTAGTGTAGTTTGGTGTTTGTTGGTCAGTATAGACATGGTGGGTGGAAGAACCTGTTACTATACTGTGTGACACAATGACTCTTTGGCCATTTCCCTCCCTCCGCAGATGTTTCTCCGACCTGCTGACGCCCTGTACCAATTTTTGCTTTTATTTTAGAACTCCAGCATTAGCAGAATTTTGATTTAGGTTGAGCAATTAACGTTAACTCCCCTCTGAATTAGTCTAGCAAATAACTTGAGTTGGGGGCCATGAGGGATGGACATCAAAAGATTCCACTAATGCCCACATCCCAGGAAGGAACAAATAAATTGTTCCCCACCCTAATTGCCCTTTTGCATTTCCATTCCTTTATAATAATATTGTATTTATCATAGCTTTCAGGGAATTCCCAGGCATAATTAATCTCTTCCAAAGTGTAGCCAACATTGTTATATTAGGGAGTGCAACGAATAATTAGATTCAAATAGAGTTTATGTTTGGCAGGGAGGTTCAAGTTCAAGGAGGTTAGGTGATCCATCTCACATTCTGCCTGAAATATTTTTGCAGTACTTACCTGACTTACGAGAAAAATAGCATTCGGCTTCACAGTTGAAAATTCAAAGAATTCCACTTAGAAAGTGTGGCATTGTCTTGAAATATCAATCCAAATTACATGTTCAAACCTTGCTGCGAGGGTTCAAGTCAAAATCTTCTGACTTAGCGATGAGACTTCTGTCAGATAAGGCAGTCATTAATGCACAGCAGAAAACCAAAAAAAAAGCTACAAAAATCATGGCTGCGTAAGAAAGGATAATAATAGGCCCTAATATGATTAAGATGATAAAGTATTCTTTATTCAGATTAAAGATACAAATAAACAAAAAGGGATTTTTATAGGAACGCAAACACAAGATTGTCATGCCATCTCTGATTTATGCTCTTGATGAATATGCCTGTCATTGAAAATACTCAATGACAGAATAAACCCTTCAGATTAATAAAGCAAGAATGAACAGACATCCGCAACTCGAATGCAAACTTTTTTTTTCTCATGACTTCTACTCAATATTAGCACACAGTGGAGAGATGAGAATACTAATTCACAATGGATAATAGTCGCATTTTCATTCCATATCAGAGGCAGCTCTGGAACCGTCAATTTTCCAAAAAGCAGAGGCAGAGGGTTGTGGGAATGGACAGATTGTGGGTCGGGTGTGGTAGCACATTAAGTTAATTGAAGGATCTATTCAGACCACGTTCCACATGCCTTTTTGAATTCTATAGCCACCTTGGGGCTGCAACATCTCTGGAGGATGGAGGAAGTCTCCAAACAAGGGAAGGGTTAGGGTTGGGGTGTAACTGATCCATTCCCACAAAGGTGATCCATACACTGTCAATCCCATTGCATCAGCATAGCCATAGTATTACAGCTGTGGCTATTCGGCCATCCACAGTGACCATCTACTAACCCACCGCCTCTTTAGTTTAAAAATGTATAAAAGCTCTTCAGAGGTTGTCTCCATTCTGACTTATTGACTAACAAGGGAGTCAAATGGCATCGGTAATAAATAGGAAATTGGAGATGATGTCTCAGTCAGATCAGCTACAATTTTATGGAATGGTAGAGAAGTCTGGCGAAGCTAAATGACTTACTCCTGCTCCCATTTCAGATACTCAAGTGTCTGACTATTCAAGGCTCTCTCTCTCTCTCTCTCTCCCCTGTCTAGATCAGTTCCTCTGACAGTGAAGTTCAGTTCTAAAGGAACTTGCATTATGTCTCAAGATTTGGGAGATCACCCTCTCTCCATGGTAGGACAGAGTTCCTGATGTAGCCTCTTAATTAGCCACCTTTTAGAAAGTGATCCACTGGATCCTGGTGTGTGGCTTACTGACCAGCCAGGGAGATCAGGAATCAAAAAAGACAATTCATCCCTTAAGGGATGAACCCGCTATTTTGAATTTCAGCATCTTCTCTGCATACCTGGGATATTCCATTCCGTGTAAAGTCGTATCATGCTCTATTACTACATTCACAATATCATACCATGAGAAGAAATAGCTAAACAATTTTGTGTACTTTCTTGCAGTTAATAGAATAATGTATATGTTATCCTGTAAAATGTCATGATTTTCTACAAGTGTAGTATTTGGTGACCATTCTTTTTAATAAGAGCCAAATCTTCTGAGGAGAGAAGGTGATGATCTTGTAGTATTATAACTAGGCTATAAATCCAGAGACTCTGGAAGGTTCTGAGGATCCAGGTCTGAATCCTGCCATGGCAGTTGGTGGAATTTGAATTCAACTTGTATATCAATGATTGCATCACCAAATACCAGACTAATGTTCACTGATGACACCACCATAGTCGGTCGAATCTCAGATGGTGATGAAACAGACTCCAGACAGGAGGTGGAAGACCTGGAAAAATGATGCACTAAGAACAACCCAGCTCTCAATGCCAGCAAAACCAAGAAACTCACTATTGACTTTCGGTGAGATGTTATTCATCTTTACAACAGCAATAATTACTTACAGTGTGGAAACAGGCCCTTCAGCCCAACAAGTCCACACTGACCCTCCGAAGAGCAACCCACCCAGACCCATTCCCCTACATTTACACCTTCACCTCACACTATGGGCAATTTCACATGGCCAATTCAACAGACCTGCACATTTTTGGACTGTGGGAAGAAACCGGAGAACCCAGAGGAAACCCATGCAGACACAGGGAGAATGTGCAAACTCCACACAGACAGTTGCCTGAGGCAGGAATTGAACCCAGGTCTCTGGCGCTGAGAGGCAGCAGTGCTAACCACTGTGCCACCCACGGTGATCGCAAAGCTATTTGAGAAACATTGTAAGGTAATTGGGTCACAGTGTAGAAGAGGGGGTGCAGTGGTATAGTAGGTAAGAGTGTGAGAGAATAGATTGGATCAGGTGTCAGGGATAATAGTCAGGCGTCACAATGGGATATTAAGTGTCAGGTGGGGTAGTTCTTGCATCCAGAGAAGGGGTTATGAATTGTCGGGGATGGTAGGGGTGATTGTATGTTGGGTGGGATGGATCAGGCTTTGAGGCAGATGATGAGTCATGTCTGGGTGCTGAGGGTGTTGGCTCGGTAATGGAACCTGGTGTTGGATCAGGTGTTCAGTAAGCAGGGTCAATGTGAATAATGTGGTGATTGCTTCTCGAGTTACCCAGGAATTCAAACAGGTTTTATCCTTCTCACTTTTGCTGGCTAACTATCCAAGTAAAGAGGTCAGAACCCTCCAAAGCCTTCAAACATAATTCAGAGTTGGGAGCTTTTTCCAGTTACTAGGTCATTTAAGGATTAATGTAAGAGTGGAAAGACTGCTCTGTGAATCTAAAAAGTATAAAGTCCAAGAACACAAAGAATGAGGCAGGGGAAAAGCAAAGTACTATCTGTTTTCTGCATAATCAATGCACAACCTGTGGTTGTAGAAACAGAATGAACTGTTTTCTTGCAAAATCTCATGACTCAGCTTTACGTTAATTCACTGTAGTCTCAGATTTCCAAATAAATGGCCTCTATGGATGAATCTATTAAACTTCAATTATTTAATGTAAATGTCTACTGGATCTGGTAGTGTAAATCAATTTCATACAGGGAGCTGTGAAACATATGCCTTGAGGCAAAAATGTACACAAAGCTAATGCATTCAGTTCATTGCCAGTTTCACAGAATACCTCTTACCAGAGATGAATAGCTGGATGGAATGAAAAGGGCGGACTAGTAAAATTTCATATAGCTTGGGTCTATTAGTGGTTTCTGTTTTATGACTCCCATTATGGCAACCGCAGAATGAGAAAGACAGAACTAATGATTGCATCTGCTTTTAGCACAGTCCATTGTGAGTAATTAGAAAGCAGAAAATGAAATGAAAAATGCTCCCTTGCAGTAAATGAATCCAGAATATTAGAGTGTGCACGTTTCAATTCACTGAGTATTTATTATGACATATTTGAAAGGTATGAAAATAAAAAGCAAGTTGGAACAACATAGAGTCAGATCTCAAGGACATTTTCCAACCTTGTTCTGGTTCAGATGGTATATGTTCTGCTGGTTTACCCTTGTTTAGAAAACACAGATATAGCAACACTTTAGGGCTAGGAATTATGTTGTTAAACTTGAGAGGATGTTGCTGGGACTGGAGGGTTTGAGTTCGAGAGAGAGACTGAATAGACTGGGGCTTTTGTTCCCTGGAGTATCGGAAAGTGAGGAATGACCTTATAAAGGTTTATAAAATCATGTGGGGATGGATAGGGTGAATAGCCAAGGTCTTTTCTCAGAGGAGGGGAGTCCAAAGCTAGAGGGCATAGGTTTAAGGTGACAAGGGAAAGATTTAAAAAGGATCTGAGGGGTAACTTTTTCACGCAGAGGGTGGTGCTTGTACAGAATGAACTGTCAGAGGAAGTGGTGGAGGCTGGTACAATTGCAACATTTAAAAGGCATCTGGATGAGTATATAATTAGGAAGGGTTTATTGGGATATGGGAAAGCTGCTGGCAAATGGGAAGAGGTCAGATTGGGATGTATGGTCAGTGCAGGTGAGTTGGACGAAAGAGTCTGTTTCCATGATGCACACCGCCATGACTCCATAGGAATGTGGTGGGTTAAAATGGCCACAATTCCATCCCATGCTGTTGCCTTGTTGGTTTAGAGAAGTGAGAAGGAAACTCACTGAAGGCAGTGGGTTCTTCTTCAAGGATACATATTTCACTTTCACAACAAAATCATTGGGACCTGATAGAAAACTCGACCAGAGATCTGCTTGAGCCAACATGACTTCCTCAGCAGCAACCTCTTGATTAAGGAACGTTCAACGGGGAGAGGACCATAAAAACAGGCCCCTTTACCAAAGTTTTCCAATGCCAACCACAACAATAATGTCCTGTTTTTTATAGAATCCCTAGAGTGTAGAAACAGGCCCTTCGGCCCAACAAGTCCACACCGACTCTTTGAAGAGTATCCACCCAGACCCACTCCATTACTACTCTACATTTACCTTTGACTAATGCACCTAACCTACACATCCCTGGACATCCCTGAACACGATGGACAATTTAGCATGGCCAACTCACCTGACCTCTATATCTTTGGATTTTGGGAGGAAACTAGAGCACCCGGAAGAAATCCACACATACATGGGGAGAATGTGCAAGCTCCACACAGACATTTGCCCGAGGCTGGAATTAAACCCGGGTTCCTGGTGCTGTGAAGCAGCAGAGCTAGCCACTGAGCCACGTGCCCTCTTTCATAACTTTTCAGTGGGGTAGCATGCTGGAAATCAAACCCATGGTATTGCTGGAGTCATTGTGTAATTTAAAGATATCAAACGGAATTTCCCAGTTTGCCTGTCTTCCAGACCTAAGTTGACAAAAAGCTTGACAGATTTCTGTACTTAACAAAAGCTATTTGTTACAAGTGAATAGACTCCAGTTACATAAACTGTTATGAACAATTGGCATATAAGTCTGATAATGAAAACATTGAACTCCTTCAAAACACCCCTGCACTCACACCCACAAGGACAAGTGAAAGAAATTGGACACAGATGGAGGGAAAAGCTGGGAAGATAGTCCAGTGGATCCATTTGTAAGGGCTGCTGAGATGATTCTTATGATTCTTGTGCTGGTTAGAACGCTGGTCCTCACTTGTCCTTCTCCGAATGCTTCCACTGGTTCATAAGAGGCATATGGTGACTGGTTCACTTACAAAATGTCTCTTACTTATAATTAAAAGTTATAGCTTGCCTCAACCGCATAAAGAAATATAGTTTGGCATTGTTTCGGCTTAAAATGGCTTATTATACATAGAGAGAGCATTCTGTGCGATTGTCCAAGGAACAAGGAACAAAAATAGACCATTTGGCTCTTTGAGCCTGCTTTAACATCAAAAAGAAATGCTGGAGAAACTCAGCTGGTCTGGCAGTGTCTGTGAAGAGAAAGCAGAGTTAATACTTGGAACCAGTGATCCTTCTTTAGAATTAATCTACTTTAAATCCCATCTCTACATTCCTGCAAATCCTTGACATCTTTCATCCTCTTGGTCATGAAGAATCTATCGACTTTTGCCTTAAAAATATTTACAGATTCTGCACCCACTGCCTTTTGAGAAAGAAAATTCCAAAGAGTTACAACCCTTATAGAGAAAGAAAAGAAGTCCTTATCTCTGCCTTAGATGGATGCTCACTTGTCTTTTAAATATGATTGCTAGTTCTAGGTTCTCCCAAAAAAAAAATCCTTTCTATATTCACCCCTTCAGGTCCCTCAGGATCTTATAAGTTTCAATTAATTCACCTGGCCTCTTTTAAACCCCAGAGTATACAGACCTGGCCTGTCTAGATTTTCCTCATAACACAACGGTTCATTCCAGTTATTTGACTAGTAAACTTTTTCTCAACTGCTTTCAATGTATTAACGTCCTTACATATGGTGTCTAGTATGATTTATAGTATTCCAAATGCAGTATCACTAATGTCCTGTATAACTGAAGCATGACTTCACTATTCTTACATTCAACTCCCTTTGTAATCATCCATAACATTCTGTTAGCTTTTTGATTACTTGCTTTACCTGCATTCGACACTTCTACAATTATGCAATAGGACACTCAGATCTCTCTGCATCTCAGAGCGCTGGGGCCTCTCACTATTTAGATAATATTCCTCCTTTTTATATTCTGTCAGAATTGACAATTTCACAGTTTCTCATATTGTGCTCCATCTAAGACAATCCATTTAATCTGTAGGATCCTTATGAGCTCTTCCTATCTACCTTTGTGTCATCAGAAAATTCAGCTTCCATACCTTCAAACTCTTCATCCAACTTATTTATATATACTGTAAAGTGTTGAGACCCCAGCAGCAACCCGTGTATCCCTTATCTTGATCATAACCCTGAGCTATTCAACTATCTGAGACCCAGTTACATTATTGGAAGGCAAATGACCTTCTCCATTCATAACTGGGTACTAGTTCACAGAGCAATTCATCATTTGTTTCCACCAGAGCTCCTTATGTACACAGTACTTTGGCTTTAGTTCGACTATGAGCACTGTTGCAGCCCACATCTGTGTAAACAGTGTTCTCAATGAACGCATAGCTTTCCATGTTTTTCTCAACAGTTCTTTTCTCATTTCAACCACAATTAAAAGAAACAGAAAAATAAAAAAAGATATAGTTATTACATTCTCTAGGCCTTGCCTGAAAACCTTGGATCTCCCTGGTCCGAACTTCCTTATTTTCCTGATGCCCACTACAATCACCTACCAACCACCTGCTTGAGTGACAGAGGCCATTCCTTCACACATTCATCTCAAATTCCTTCTCTTTTGCACTGATATGCTAAATCTCCCCACTGGACTATGACAAGAAACTGGGAGAGAGTGAAGACTGCAGATGCTAGAGATCAGAGTTGAAGAGTGTGGTGCTGGAAAACCACAGCAGGTCAGGCAGCATTCGAGGAGCAGGTGAGTCGATATTTTGAGCATAAGCTCTTCATCAGAAAAGTGACTATGCGGAAGGGGTTGGCAAATTAACATTTACTGGGTCTCACTCTATGAGAAACTGGGTAATTTGCTGTTTGCCTTGGATCTTGGCTAGACTCCTAACTTCTTATTAAAATAAGATGGTTTGAGCACTGCTGTTTATTCACTACTTTGTCTGAAGTAAAACAAATATTCAATGGACGAAAGCTTAAAAATAGCGTCAAGAGTATTGTGCTGGAAAAGCACAACAGGTCAGGCAGCATCCGAGGAGCAGGAGAATTGACGTTTCGGGCATAGGCCCTTCATCATTCATGATGAAGGGCTTATGCCTGAAATGTAGATTTTCCTGCTCCTCAGATGCTGCTTGATCTGCTGTGCTTTTGTAGCACTACACTCTCGACTCTGAGCTCCAGCATTTGCAGTCCTCACTTTCTCCTGAAAGCTGGATAATAGTCAAGTGAAATTAGTTTGCGACTGAAATATATGAAGCCCCTGTGAATCATTGCTATTCTGGTAAAATATGCCAACTGCAGCATCATTTATGATTGGGTCATCTAGTTTGCATATTTACAATCATCGAGTCATAGAGATGTACAGCACGGAAACAGATCCTTCGGTCCAACACAACACAAAGTGCTTTCATGTGTTTGTGTTGAAAAAAGGCACCCTGCTGGCCGTCAGGTGCAACCACAGCAGGGAGACAGCTGACTCGTTGCAGAGGGGGAAGGGCGTGTGCCGATGTGTCCTGAAAGCGTTGTCGCGTTTTCAGCTCATCTGTGTTGCTGTGGCCCGCGTGCTGGTGAATGCTCACTCTTGTGGGCAGCACGGTGGCACAGTGGTTAGCACTGCTGCCTCACAGCGCCAGAGACCTGGGTTCAATTCCTGCCTCAGGTGACTGACTGTGTGGAGTTTGCACATTCTCCCCGTATCTGCGTGGGTTTCCTCCGAGTGCTCTGGTTTCCTCCCACAGTCTAAAAATGTGCAGGTTAGGTGAATTGGCCATGTTAAATTGCCTGTAGTGTTAGGTGAAGGGGTAAATGTAGGGGATGAATGGGTCTGGGTGGGTTGCGCTTCGGCGGGTAAGTGTGGACTTGTTGGGCCGAAGGGCCTGTTTCCACACTGTAAGTAATCTAACTCATCCATGCTGATGAGATATCCTAACCCAATCTAGTCCCACCTGCCAGCACCTGCCCATTGTCCCTCCAAACCCTTCTTATTCATGTACCCATCCAGATGCCTTTTAAATGTTGCAATTGTACTATCCTCCACCACTTCCTCTGGCAATTCATTCCATACATGTACCGCCCTCTGAGTGAAAACGTTGCCTCTTAGGTCTCTTTTATATCTTTCCCCTCTCAGCCTAAGCCTATGCCCTCCAGTTCTGGACTCCCCCACCCCAGGGAAAAGACTTTGTCTATTTATCCTATCCATGCCCCCCAAAAATTTATAAACCTCTATAAGGTCACCCCTCAGCCTCTGATGTTCCAGGGAAAATAGCCCTAGCCTGAGTCTCACGTCTGTCGAATGCAAGGTGTTAGAAAGGATTCTGAGGGTTAGGATTTATGACCATCTGGAAGAGCATGGCATGATTAAATGCAGTCAACACGGCTTTGTGAGGGGCAGGTCATGCCTCACAAACCTTATCGAGTTCTTTGAGGATGTGACTAGAAAAGTTGATGAGGGTCGAGCTGTGGA
Organism: Chiloscyllium plagiosum; assembly: GCF_004010195.1. Classification (NCBI taxonomy): domain Eukaryota; kingdom Metazoa; phylum Chordata; class Chondrichthyes; order Orectolobiformes; family Hemiscylliidae; genus Chiloscyllium; species Chiloscyllium plagiosum. Next base: position 18,932,853 of record NC_057725.1, on the reverse strand, counting down.
TGTGGTGTATATGGACTTCAGCAAGGCATTTGATAAGGTTCCCCGACACAAAGGTTGGGGGTGTCGTTGAGAGTATAGAGGGCTGTTGTAGGCTGCAGCGGGACATTGACAGGATGCAGAGATGGGCTAAGAGATGGCGGATGGAGTTCAACCTGGATAAATGCGAGGTGATGCATTTGGAAGGTTGAATTTGAAAGCTGAGTACAGGATTAAGGATAGCATTCTTGGCAGTGTGGAGGAACAGAGGGATCTTGGTGTGCAGGTACATAGATCCCTTAAAATGGCCACTCAAGTGGACAGGGTTGTTAAGAAAGCATATGGTGTTTTGGCTTTCATTAACAGGGGGATTGTGTTTACGAGTCATGAGATCTTGTTGCGGCTCTATAAAACTTTGGTTAGACCGCACTTGGAATACTGCATCCAGTTCTGGTCGGCCTATTATAGGAAAGATGTGGATGCTTTGGAGAGGGTTCAGAGGAGGGTTACTAGGATGCTGCCTGGACTGGAGGGCTTATCTTATAAGGAGAGGTTGACTGAGCTCGGACTTTTTTCATTGGAGAAAAGGAGGAGAAGAGGGGACCTAATTGAGGTATACAAGATAATGAGAGGCATAGATAGAGTCGATAGCCAGAGACTATTTCCCAGGGCAGAAATGACTAACACGAGGGGTCATATTTTTAAGCTGGTTGGAGGAAAGTATAGAGGGGATGTCAGAGGTGGGTTTTTTACACAGAGAGTTGTGAGAGCATGGAATGCTTTGCCAGCAGCAGTTGTGGAGGCAGGGTCATTGGGCACATTTAAGAGGCTCCTGGACATGCATATGGTCACAGAAATTTGAGGGTGCATACATGAGGATCGGTGGTTGGCACAACATCATGGGCTGAAGGGCCTGTTCTGTGCTGTACTGTTCTATGTTCTATGTTCTATATTTTATTCAGCCTCTCCCTGTAGCTCAAATCCTCTAACCTTGGCAACATCCTTGTAAACCTTTTCTGAATTCTTTCAAGTTTCACAACATCTTTCCGATAGGAAGGAGACCAGAATTTGTTTTTATATTTTTTTAGAACAGAACACTACAAATGAAAAATGTGTAGTGAAAGACAATGACTTGATGACTGGAAATTACAGCAGTAGTTTACATGTTTTATTATGTAATATGAATTGATATTATTTGAAAATTAAATACTTCCTGTTTCAAGTGAAAACACCAAATTACATTTATTGTTCAAACGTGACTTCACCATATTTTCCCACGACAAGTGAAAAAAAACTCCCTTAAAATTCTAACTGATGAGAACATTTCAAGTGAATTCATGCTGTTCAGCTGCTTGGGGTAAGCCAAAGAGAAAAAACTGTAACACTCCTCCAGAAAATGCTGGACACATAGTAGGTCAGTCAGCATCTCTAGAGAGAATGGAAAATGTTCCACATGCAAATTCTCCTTGAAAACTGAAAAACACAAGGTGAACTGACAAATATAATCAGATTAAAGGGACAGAGAATATTATGCAAAATGTAGGCACATTAATAAACTATTTTAATATACATTTCTTACATGAACTAGACAAATATACATTATTTGACAAATCTTTAGTGGAATCATGTAATTCTTAAGTAATGGCCAGAAATATTAACACATTATGACATTTGTTTTTGTCAATGAAACAGATTGTATAACTAAGGAAGTGGGAGAAGTGAGTAAATATGAGGAAATGGGATAAATGGAAAATATGGAAATGTATGCAATTCATTGGACATTGAAATTCAAGACCCAACAGAAATTGTATGGATGGTGTTCACTATATAATCCAACCTTCTCAACTAATAGTTGTTCAATTTAGTTTTCTTGGCACTTTCTCTAAATATCTTCTGAAGTCAGTGTGAAATATGAAACCAGGCTACACATGAACCTTCGATAGTCAGACAGATGTTGACAAATTCTTCATGGATTTCAAAGTCTCAAGATTCTCATCAGTTCTTGCACCACTGTTCCTTAGATACTACTTGACATAAGGACCAAGACAAGCTTAAGAGGCATAGAGGCACTGGGGCAGTAATAGAAAGACATACACACACACAATATCCAGCATGACAGTCATCTACATTTGACTTCCAACTTCACTTTCGTTGGATGTTTGAAGACACTTCTCAGTGGGATACAAAGTTCTTCCTCTGGTTTCTTATTGCCTGTTGCCCCTTGATATTATGACTTCAGAAGCATGATCTGCAGACAGTAGATGAATGGTAGACCCTGGTTTGCTTTGTTGTAAAGAAACTTGGTATGCCATTGTCATTAACCTTTTCTTTCCCAATTCTGTCCTGCCTCCATTTTAAGTGTATGTGCAAGAATGCCTACTGTTCTATTGTAAGGCATTTAAAGCAAAAGATTTCTCCGCCTCAAACTATTGAAAAGGAATGTGAAGTCTCTTTTCTCAACTTAACATAGAAAATATATTTCTCTTCCCTTCTAAGCTACACATTCCAATCAATGTTTGTCAGTTTTGTTGATCTTTGAACTCAATCATTTCCCAGTTTGATAGGTCATGGAGGTAACTGTCCTACAAATGTAGGTAAGGTAAATTTCTGAAGCAAATTGTAGGCTTTCTGGTGTAATAGCTTCATAATCCCTTAATTTCGAATGGAGTTTAGTGGTGGGGCCATATTCAGAGTGCATTGTGTAGATTCATTTCTTCATGCAGAGTGTGGTGTAAGTATGAATCTTGCTACCATCTACTGGTTGAAGCAGATGATTTTGAGACAGAAGCGAAGTCTTGATATATGTGTAAATGAGGAAGGGATAAAGGGCTAGGGTGAAAACAGATAACTGGGATGGGAGGAACATTATGAACTGGAAAATTTGGTTATCCAAACATCAATTATCTGAATTTTGGATTATCAGAACAAGATCTCAAGGTCCTGTCAAAAACGTTGTTTGTTATCCAAACAATTGGTTATCCAAACGATCCGTCATCCGAACCAAATACTCCCCGCCCGTCTCGTTCAAATAATCATGGTTATTCTGGAGTTGGATACATGCCTTACTTCAGTGTTGTCCATTCTATGCACTTCAGTGGTTAAGTTTCATGTCGCTTTGAAGTGATGGGGACATGCATACAAAACAAAGCAGATGGCTAGGCCACTGTCATTCCACATAACCCTTTCCTATCTGCTGTCATGCAGCCCACTCACTCATTGGCCAATTGAAGCCTTCATTGAACAAATAACTACTAAATAAGGTCCTCACTTTGCCTTGATAGCATTTTTTCAATGGGCAGGGGAAGGCAAAAAAAGAAGATTTAATGAATCTATTTGTCCCATTGAGGATGGAGTAGACATAAATGTTTATAAATGACAGATAATGTCTGTAGAACTGTCAAACTGTGGAGTTTTTAAAATCTCTAACTCTTTGAAATTGAAAGCAAAGTTAGTGTCTGTGATATTTTCAAAGCTGCAAAGTCATTTAAATGTCTAGCCTTTAAAAATAAAACTATTGCCATCTTCATCGAATTCCTACAGTGTGGAAACAGGCCATTCAGCCCATCGAGTCCACATCAGCTCTCTGAACAGCATCCCACCCAGACACTGCATTTTCCCATGGCTAACTCACCTAACCTACACATCCTTTGACATTATAAGCAATCTAGCATGGCCAATCCACATAACCTACAGATCTTTGGCCTGAGGGAGGAAACCAGAGTACCCAGAGGAAACCCATTGAGGGACAGGGAGAATGTGCAAGCTCCACACAGTCAGTCATCCGAGGGTTGAATAAAACACAGTCCCTGCTGCTGTGAGGCAAGTGCCAACTACTGAGCCACCGCGCTGCCCCTTTTACTTGCATCATAGCTGATCAAAACAAAGCAATTCTACCAAATGCAATAGTTTTATGTTGACCTTTCCCAAAATGCTAACATTATGTTATTAAAAGTATTTGATTGCTTTCAATAACCTAGAATTATCTCAGTAGATTTGGGGCAGGGTGAGAAGAGGGACCTAATTTTACAATTTGAGTGACAGTTGAAACAATTTAATCAGATTAGCAGTCTTTGATGTGAGGTTATAAATACAAATCTGTTTTGTTTTATTAGGATAATGTACACAAGAAGATCTAAGATATTAAATGGGTTTTTGTAAATTGTAGTGGTTTATTTTATGATATTCATGTCTTTGTTTTCATACAATTCCTACAATGTTAAAACAGGCCATTCGGCCCAACAAGTCCACACCGACCCTCCAAAGATATCCCATCCAGACCCATTTCCCTACTCTATAACTCTACATTTCCCCTGACTAATACACCGAGCCTATACATCCCTGAACACTGTGTGCAATTTAGCATGGCCAATTCACCTGACCTGCACATCTTAGGATTGTGGGAGGAAACCTGAGCACTCGGAGGAAACCCACACAGACACGGGGAGAATGTACAAACTCCACACAGACACGGGGAGAATGTACAAACGCCACACAGACACGGGGAGAATGTACTAACTCCACACAGGCATGGGGAGAATGTACAAACTCCACACAGACACGGGGAGAATGTACAAACTCCACACAGACACGGGGAGAATGTACTAACTCCACACAGACATGGGGAGAATGTACAAACTCCGCACCACACAGACACGGGGAGAATGCACAAACTCCACACAGACACGGGGAGAATGTACAAACTCCACACAGACATGGGGAGAATGTACAAACGCCACACAGACAGTTGTCCAGTGTACAAACTCCACACAGACACGGGGAGAATGCACAAACTCCACACAGACACGGGGAGAATGTACAAACGCCACACAGACATGGGGAGAATGTACAAACGCCACACAGACACAGGGAGAATGTACAAACTCCACACAGACATGGGGAGAATGTACAAACGCCACACAGACAGTTGTCCAGGCTGGAATTGAACCCGGGTCACTGGTGCTGTGAGGCAGCAGTGCTAACCACTGAGCCCCTCAACTCAATTCCTGAAGTGTGCCACTAGACACTAGTGATTTGGTGTGGATGGTTTTAGTGCAATGAGTCATATGTTTGGGTCATCTGTTGTCATGATTTGGCAACAATTTGGCACTGGGATACAGAAAGGATATGATGAACGATAAGTTTTGAGGGATGAAAGCTGGATGACCTAAAATGTTAAGAAACAACTGGATGACATTCAGAGAGTTGAGGCTATGTTTTTAAACAGCTCGCTACAGTATTCAGCAGCCATTGTAGTTGCCTGTGATCTGGGGTCGGCAAGAGAATATTTCTTGAAGAAGCAAAGATTCAGCTCTTGGTGCCAGAACAGATAGAATTTATTTAATTCTTTAAATCCTTTCAGCCTGAATGAAAATTTGATCCTTGCTACCATAATGAATTTTTGATCATTATACAAAATACTGTAACTTACAAAGATGTGATGAGTGTAAAGTCAACGCAATCCTAGCACACCACAGACTGCAATCATGAGAGAGGGAGAGACAACTGGTGATGGTTTAACCTACAGGGCAACAATGCCTCAAGTAAGGGACAAGCTAAGAAAGAAGGACCATCGCAGTCGCCTCAGCTGGTGTAAGAATTGAACCCACACTATTGGCATTACTCTTCATTTGCAAATCAGCCATCCAGCCAACTGAAGAAGGCTAATACCCAAACCATTGACTTCTCCACCTCCGGATGCTGCCTGGCTTGCTGTGCTTTTCCAGCTTCCTGCTTATCTATCCAGCCAACTGACCTAATCAACTCTTACAGGTATATTCAATTGACAATGTTTGCTGTATCAAAAGCTGAAAACATAACACTTTGGGGACAGTTTTGTGCTTTAGTCAAATTGCTTTATTTTTCACATTGTTTTACTTAGGTAGTAAGTAAGTGAAATGAAAATCAGATATTATTTTGTCTGCAATGTCAATTCTATTTTGTATTTAGAAGAAATTCCACAACGTAAAGTGACATGAATTAATGTGCTTTTGAACATATTTTCAAGGCAAGCAAAGGTAGTTGAATAAGAAATACAATTACATTGCTGAAAGGATTTTGGAGAGAGTATACAAATGTACTTACAAGAACTATTCCATAACTGTGAAGATATATTCATTAGCAGATGATGAACAGAGGCTGAGACTCTGTCTCTTGTAAAAAGCAGGCTGAAGACTAACCTTCCTCTGATCTTTAAAATTATGAAATGTTTTGAAGACGTAATCACAGAAAGGGTGTTTCCACTTTTGCTGGAGAACAGAACTAAAGGTTGTCATGGTGAAATAGTCACCAAGAGGTCAAATAAGGAATTCAGGAAGTCTTCCTGAGTATTAGTGAAATATGAAACATTCTGAAGAAGCCACTTTTCAGGATGGATGCAACAAAGCCAAATTTCACAGGGTGCAACAATTTATGCTGCAATAGAAAATGTTTCTAATTGGTTAACCAGTGGACTATGATCATCAGCATGGAGAATGCACAAAGGAAATATTGTCTTCAATGCTATATCCTTGAATCCAGGAAAGGTGCTAAGCCTGTATAGGTTCCTTATGCTTGCAGAGGGCAAGGCACTATCTATGGCTGTATATAGTTTTTAGTAAGCATAAGTGACAGACTGATTCTCTCCACTCTTCAGGTCTAAAGGTGATGATGTTTTTCCCATTCATGAGTCTGCATGATACAGAGAGAGCAATGACCTGAATGGGGTCAGGGTTAATCTGCAGGATATTTTGATACACCTTATTTTGGCATGAAGCTTGTAGGGTGAAAGATCTCTTGCTGCCCTTCTTGTGAACTTCTTTGTCCAGAAAATGATGAGAATGTCAAACCCAGAACCACAGGGAATAATTAAGGAGAATGACACAGTTGAATGTACTGGAAAAATAAAAAATCAAATTGTCATCCCTTGAGAATGATGGGAAACAGCTTGAGTGAAACATAATTGAGTGAAACATGAACTGGTTGAAGGGACTAGTTTGAAAGGACTAGTTTGTATGTTTTATGTAATTTTATGTATTCTTGACACTTTTTAAAAGCACCTTGCAATGTTTGGGGATAAGGGGTTTCAATTATTCATTTCCTATCCCATCCAAAGTCTTTGACTCTGAAACTTTCAGCATCTTTTCTTGAACGATATCTGGATGTTTTATGGTGCCTTCACCCAAGTGTTTAAACCATCTATTTACTAATATGACAAAGACAACGGCCAAATCCAGGCTGATTCACTCATCACAGTTAGATCTGCTTACATCGAAGAACAACACCTGCACATATATTTGCATTAGTTATAAAGTCAGGCACTTTTCCCACTGCAGCATAATCAAAATCATTAAAGATGGTGAAGACCACTAATCCACCAATTCCTGTCACACTCTGCTCATCGATCTATTCAAATTCCCTCAGTTGGGGCTTCAAAGCTTTCATCCTCAAGAATGTGTACAGCTGGCCACCACCCACACAACACAACTATCGCTGTTGTTATGCACTAAGTGCTATACAACATCAGCTTAAAGCAATATGTTTGGTCCGCAGATTAGAAGCAGATTCCGTCATCTCGGCAGCAGGGTATTACATGTGTGGGAGGAGGCAGAGTGACCGATTTTGAACTGCATAGTGTGTTTCTTTTGTGTTAGAATCCCCACCTGGAAGTCAAGTTTATTGGTGTAGTGGTGCAGAGAGAACTGAAAGTAAGCTGCTGCCTGAGGTAACATGCCTGCAGCTGCTACTGTGAGCATTTGGAGAAATGCATTTGTGAACTGTCCAACCATGACTGGAGGCATGATCCCAACAGGCCCATCTGCAAAATGGACCATGTCTTCTGGGTTTGAACCACTCACTGAGCTCCCTTTCAGTTTTTCTTTGGGTGGTTAAAGTCAAAAATAACTAGCAGTAAAGCTTTAGACTTTTGTAAGGTTAAAGGCTAATTTATTATTGCTTAAAACTGGGAAATAAAACTAATTATTAGCTAATTCATCCATAAAAATACAAGAAGCTTTTTTTTTAAGTTGGGTTGCCTACCTCCTTGTGCTAAGAATAGATAAAATATGCAAATTAATTAGGCAAATCCACCTAAACTGAACATCTTTGGACTGTGGGAGGAAACTGGAGCACCCAAAGGAAACACATGTACTCACGGGGGAGAATGTGCAAACTCCACACAGACAGTCGCCTGAGGCTGGAATCAAACTCAGGTCCCTGGCTTTGTGAGGCAGCAGTGTTAACCACTGAGCCACCATGCACCCAAACTTGTCTGTTTCTTGTTCACTTTGCTTTCAGCTAAGAGGACCCATTTTCATTTTTCCACATCTTTATTTCCATCTATTTTACAGCCATTACTTTTTCACACTAATTTGCAACCTTTTTGTCCTCTGCATTGAGCCTCCAAACTATCTATTCCCCTTCCCCCTCCTCTCCCTCGGTCCAAAAGATCAAAACCATCATTTTCCAATTCCTTTGAGTTCTAAAAGAAAGTCATAGCAAACTCACAACATTAACTCCATTCCTGTCATCCAAAGATGCTGCCAGACCTGCTGAATTTCCTTAGCATCTTCTGTGCTTTATGCACTGTTAGACAGAAGGACAAGGGCAGTGGAGACATAGGGTCAACAGCATCTGCAAATTCCTCTCCAAACCATTCATCATCATAACTTGCCATTCCTTCAGTATCACTGGGTTAGATTTCGGGAACACGGCTGTGGTGCTGGAAAAGCACACCAGGTCAGGAAGCATCTGAGGAGCAGGAAAATCGATATTTTGGGCAAGAGCTCTTCATCAGGACTGAGGCTTGTGAGCCAAGGGCAGAGCCTCATCTTCCCCCTTGGGACATTCCAACCCAAGGGCATCAATATGGGCGTCACTAGTTTCCTCATTTCCTCTCCCCCTACCTTATCCCAGTTCCAACCTTCTAACTCAGCACCACCTCAAGACCTATCCTACCCTGTCCATCTTCTTTGCCACTTATGTGCTCCACCCTCCTCTCCGACCTATCACCATTATCCCCACCTCCATCTCCCTATCACACTCTCAGCTATCTTCCCCTCAGCCCCACTCCCCTCCCATTTATCTTTCAGCCCCCTCGGCTCACAAGCCTCATTCCTGATGAGGGGTTCTTGCCCGAAACATCAATTCCCCTGCTCCTCAGATGCTGCCTGACCTGCTGTGCTTTTCCAACACCTCACTCTCGAGTCTGATCTCCAGCATCTACAGTCCTCACTTTTTCCTAGATTTCTGGAACTCCCACCCCACTGGTATCGTAGGTGTATCTACACTAAATGGATTGCAGCTGCTTAAGAAGGCAGATCACCCTGTTTCGAGGGCCACTAAGGATGGGCAATAAGCACTTGCCCAGCCAGTGATGCTTATGTCTCATGTATAAATAAAAATAAACATCTTCTGTGGAGAGCTGCAGCTGCCCTCAAGGTTGAAAGCCAAGGTATAAGAGCTGGAAAAGAAGGGAAAAAGAAAACATGTGACAACTCGAAAAACTAGTTTAGCAACATGCTAGCACTGAAAAGGCACAGATATCTGACAGCATTCCTAGATACAAAGGATCTCAATAAATATTTGAAGACCCTCAATACCTCAAGTCCATGATTGAAGAAATGTTATCACAATTGCTAAGGCAAAGGCCTTTACTCCTCTTGCAGTATACTTGCAAGGGAAGGTTGATAGGAGCAGCAATTCTTTGACAACATTCTGCTTGTCAATTTGGGAGATGATTAAAAATGTCAATTTGCACTCTACTGCTCCAGACAAGTATCAACACAGTTAACATGACATAGTTAGTGATCTTCCTGGAGTCGAAGGATTCGTGGATAACCTGTTAATCTTTGGATGTTCAAAATCTAATGGAAGAATCCATTGCAGCCTACAATCAGAATCGAGAGAGACCGGTCCAGAAATTTGTCAAATGAATCTGAATCAGAACAAGAAAAAGAGCCCATTGAAGATGTCTGAAGTCAAGTGTAAAAGGCATGTGCTGACTGTGAAAAGATTTCACCTTGATCCTGACAAGGTGTGAGCTGTAGTGGAGATGCAGCAATGAAAAGATGTGAAAATGGTGCAACATGGTTTTGGATTTTGAGCTACTGTCTAGTTCATCATCAGAGTGTGAAGTTCCACACAATCATGCTCCCAAAGATGCAGACTGGAAATGTCACGCAGAATATAAAGAAGCTTTTCCATATACCAAACTACTGATGATATAACCAATGGTGCCATACTACAATGTGTACAATGAAGTTAACATCCAGTGTGATTCTAGTGCAACAGACCTGGAGCAATGTTCACACACCAAGCGGACCAAGTGATTTTGCACCCAGGCCAAGCGGTAGAATCACCAAAGTCCTAGAGGACCATAGGGCTTCTGTCTCATTAGAGAAAGACAACTGGTGGTGAATTTAACTTGAGGCTCACCACACCTTGGGTGATAGGCAAGGTTGATCTTCCTGGTGATCTCAGCTGGTACAGCAGTTGAACTCACACTGTTGGCATGACTCTGCATCATAAACCAGTCAACTTAGCAAAGCTAAGTCATTATGAGTGACCATAATTGAGTAACCTCTGATGTAGTTGCCTTTTATTTAAAGGTAGTACAGGAAGAGTGTGAAGCATGTCTAATTGCTGTGGGGGAGATGATCTTGTTTGATAACCCGTGTGTGAAGAGTTGATTGGCTGGCTGTATCTTGTTCTGATTCCATTACACCTGGTGATGAATATGTTTGAGAAGGAGTGTAGTTGGCTTTTGCGATTCTGAAACTTTAAACATCTCACTTGACTTCCAACAACCACCCATTTTATGGAAGTTAAGGCACAGATACTTTTTTTTAAAAAAGCATGGCCAGATTAGGCTGTTTAAGTCTCAAAGCAAGCTGAAATGTGGGGTTGAATATTATAGTTCCAATTTTACGCTTCACTGCTCATAATATGCATGTGAATATTAAATTTAAGCCTAAAGTCTAATCCAATTAACAACATATCAACCTTGGTAGACTACCAAGGAGCATTGATGCATTCTCCTGCTGTATTATTAAAAATTCCAGACACATGTTTGCTACTACTTTCATGCAATGGAAAATATCACCATTGTGCTAGCGATCAGGTAAAAGACAATTCAGACTTAACAGCCTGACAACATTGTCGTATGAGCATTACAAAATTGATATAAATGTTATGAAATGTGGTCATCAGGTAACTCTGCATTCATTAGTAAACTACTACAGCTTCTCCAAGGCCTATCTTGGCAAAATGTATAAAGTAATGGGCAGAATATTGTCACCAACTAAATATAACAAACTTTGCTGGAATTCATCTCTTATTTTTACAGAACTGCATTGTGACAATGTGGTCAAGTGACCATGGGTGTAACTTAGGCATTGTAAACTGACCCACAGCCAGAGACATCAGAAAATGGGCCAAACTAAGTTAAATAGCAGCTTTCAGATACAGAGAATGGTCAAAACCAAGGTCAAAGAGGTCAGAAAGGCTCAGGGGCAATCCAGTTACAACCAGCCCAAGGGTTGTGTCTTGGAGAAATATTGATCAGACTTTCTAGAACCTTTTTTTCTCACAGGTCAGGGCATATTTTTCTCTCACTATCCAGGTGGTCAGAGCTCCTGAGAATATGCACCTTAAACCTCCCCAACATGGCACAGTGAAGGGGGTTGACAAAATCCATTGGATAATTGGAACCCAACTCATGATCTCAATGGCCAAAGGCCATGGAACAATCTGGAAAGTCAAGGGTAAATGTGGATAAGAACATGCACCTGGAAGCCTTCTTCTTAGGGAAGACTCTCAGCAAAGACTTGCTTCGAAGACTCGTCCTGGCTCAGCAGAGAAGCTCTGACCACCTGGACAGAGACAGAATATTCACCCTGACCTGTGAGACTCACATGCATGTGTACCTCTTGTCTCTGCATGGAAGACAGCTAGCCCTGTACCAGAGAGGAAGGAGATTCCAACAGCTCAGCTCAATCACAAGTATCATTGTGGGTAATATCATTTCTCAGACGGATAGAGCTAAACATTAGATAAAAAGTCAATACTGTGGGAATATGGGAAATGTTCACATGGCATTTTTAATAAGTGATAATAAAATTGAATTGAAGCACAAACCAAATTCTGTGCTCTTTTGTACCTACTCACCAACAAGAGTCTGGTAAAGTGATTTTAATACATAAACCTATTGATATGTCCAAAGCAAAGACAACAATAATGAATACAAATTAACTCATAAATTTCAATTATATTACTGTTAGAAATGTTCTTCCATCAGAAGAATGAGGATATATAAATTTATTTTAAATGTCATGAGTATTACTCTGAATAACCAAAGTGAAGAAAAGTTTGATGGGACAGGTATGCGCTCATCAAACTCTTTTGTTTTTGTTTAAATTAATCCATTATGTTCATTGCATTTCAGCATTTCTTTGGAATTGAAAATCTAAATTGCAAAGATCCAAATCCTGTTCAAGAAAACATTAAATTCTGTAAACCCACCGAGATTTAAAATACCTTTCTTTTTGTCAGCCTTCAATTAAAAACAAAACACACATAAAGTATTTATTGTTGCTACTTAAAGCTGGCACTGTATAATGTGTGCCAGGGATGCTGCCTGTTACTGTGTAGTGTGTGCCTGGGTCTCCACCTGTCTCTGTGTAGTGTGTGCCCAGGGCTCCACCTGTCTCTGTGTAGTGTGTGCCCAGGACTCTGCCTGTCTCTGTGTAGTGTGTGGCTGGTGTTCCACCTGTCACTGAGTAGTATATGCCTGCAGCCCCACCTGTCACTGTGTAGTGTGTGGCTGGTGCTCTGCATGTCACTGTGTAGTATATGCCTGTGGCTCCACCTGTCACTGTGTAGTGTGTGGCTGGTGCTCTGCCTGTCTCTGTGTAGTGTGTGCCTGGGGTTCTGCCTGTCACTGTGTAGTGTGTGGCTGGTGCTCTACCTGTAACTGTGTAATGTGTGCCCGGGTCTTCATCTGTCTCTGTGTAGTGTGTGCTCGGGGCTCCGCCTGTCACTGAGTAGTATATGTCTGCGGCTCCACCTGTCACTGTGTAGTGTGCCTGGGTCTCTGCCTGTCTCTGCGTAGTTTGTGGCTGGTGCTCCACCTGTCTCCGTGTAGTGTATGTGCCTGCAGCTTTGCCTGTCTCTGTGTAATGTGTGCCTGGGGCACCGCCTGTCACTGTATAGTGTGTGGCTGGTGCTCTGCCTGTCTCCGTGTAGTGTGTGTACCTGCAGCTTTGCCTGTCACTGTAGTATGTTCCTGGGACTCTTTCTGCCTCTGTGTAATTTGTATCTGTGGCTCCACCTGTCTCTTTGTAGTGTGTGCCTGGGACTCCACTTTCATTGTGTAGTGTGTGCTTGAAGCTCTGCCTGTCACAGTGTAGTGTGTGCCTGGGGCTCTGCCTGTCACTGTGTAGTGTGTGCTTGAAGCTCTGCCTGTCACTGTGTAGTGTATGTCTGGGGCTCCTCCTGTTATTGTGTAGTGTATGCCCGTGGCTCTGCCTGTCTCTGTGTAGTGTGAGCCTGGGGCTCTGCCTGTCACTGTGTAGTATGAGCTTGGGGTTCTGTTTGTCTCTGTGTAGTGTGAGCTTGGGGTTCTGCCTGCCACTGTGTAGTATGGGCCTAGCGCTCCACCTGTCCCAGTGTAGTGTGTGTCTGGGGCTCCACCTGTCATTGTATAATGTGTGCTTGAAGCTCTGCCTGTCACTGTGTAGTTGTGCCTGGGTCTCCGTCTGTCTCTGTGTAGTGTGTGCCCAGGGCTCTGCCTGTCTCTGTGTAGTTTGTGCCTGTTGCTCCACCTGTCTCTTTGTAGTGTGTGCCTGGGGATCCGCCTGTCACTGTGTTGTGTGTGCCTGGGGCCTCCTCTTTTCATCCTGTAGTGAGTGCCTGGGGCTCTGCCTGTTTCTGTGTAGTATGTGCCTGTGGCTCCATCTGTCTCTTTGTAGTATGTTCTTGGGACTCTGCCTGTCACTGTGTGGTGTGTGCCTGGAGTTCCGCCTGTCAAATTGCTCTCTGTTTGTGAGCAACCATCTCTTCACCATTCATTCAGGTGAAATTCTGGTGCTCGTGAAAATCAGCTTGAATCACATTGAACTGCATAATTATTTATTTCAGGCAAGAGTGTAACTGGAATGTCTGATGAGCAAAGCCTTCCTGTTTTATTATGTATTGCTTCAGAACTCTAAATTTCACACCTAGTTGTGGTTAAAACCAAATTTACACTGGAACCTAATGCAGTTACAAATGCTCATTGAAAACCACAGCTGAATACAGAAGCAGATTTTGAATCAAAGTTTGTAATAGTTCTAAATAAGTTGTCTAGATTTACATTAGCTTCAACCTTATGTAATACAGCATAACCGGCCTTCAAATAATCAGAGAGAGTACATCTGCACATTCTTAAGGAAATGTAAGATCTATAATTCTCTTTTATACATATCAACAATGACTCCTTCTGATGTTACTTCATAATTTCTTTATTTTAAGCCGTGCATGATGTGAATAAAAGGTGACCACAAATAATTAAAACATTTTTGGTTGTTCTGCTCTTGTATTGATGATGCTAAATACGCATCACAATTTGCAGTTAATTCCACTATAAATAACAAAAGCTTTAAAATATTCCAGAGACATGCTGTTCAGAATTCAGCTTGTCCAATAATTGTCTGATTTAAGCTACAGGCTCTTTGTCCTTCAACACAGAGGCATATTGATTGTCTCTGAACAATAATAATTATTTCTGTGTTCTTCTATGTTTGAAAATTCCCACTTCCCCCTGATATTGGCTTGATTATTGCCTTTCCTTGAGCCTAATTGCAAAATAAAGTTTCTAAAGATCCTTTGTGCTTTCACAAAATATCTATTATTTACACTATTGAAATAATGTAAGTGGTGTAAAGAGCCAAATGAAGCTTCAGTGTCACTCACAAGAGAAATTATGACTCAGATTATCTAATAAGATGATGGATGTTACTGAAACATAGAAAAGAACTGTGCTCGAGAGCAATATGGAAGTCCCATTACTGCTGACCATGAGAATTTTCCAGGAAATTGAAACATCCAATGTGCAATCACTAACATCGCAAACCCTCTGAAGAAGTCTTCAACTCTAAGTTAGAGTCAGAAACTTTGATGGATTCCCACTTGCCTATCTCACAAGTTGGTCAGGAAAGGTTAGAAGGAGTGGAAGCAGCTCAAACGTCTTCCACGCTTCAAATTGTTCCCCTGACTCATTAGTGAACTTCCTCAATACATTATCGATCAGCCACAAACACTGCACAGATATTCAAAACACATCCTGACCTGAACCCTATAAACCCCACCATGGACAGTTGACTTTCCACACCTCCTGAAGAAACCGCCAATTTCTTGCCAGACTGGAATGGACTTTCAACGCGTCTGTAAGACCCTATAATTTTATCTCAAGGCTCTGATCAATTATCAGTAATACACAACTACCTGGACACAGTTGCAGTCAATATAGACCACCTTTGTTATACTATTAAGTAATTGTACATTATCTCAATGAAACAGGTTGCTTCGAATTCCAACAAATTAATGTCTGTTTCCAACAATCAATTTATCAATAGACCGCCAAGTATGCCTTCAGAGTTACTGTTGGGACCACTGTACTCATTGCAGTAACAGGTTTTTTCCCAAAGTCTTCTTTATACCTTTTTTATCGTGACTGTGTGTCATGTATGATAATAGCTTTTTTTTTGCTACAATGAATTCATATTTTATACATCATTATCCTTTACAAAGCTGTTCCCTCTCTGGACCACAAACTAAAGTTATGTAGTCCAGAGAGACAGTTGGCTGTTATCTCGAACACACCTATCAATCTCCAGTGCTGGGATAAAAGAGGATTTTTATGACCACACACACAGTGAGACTACTTTTCTCTCACAACCCCAGCACAGTTTAAAAATCACTTTGCGGACACTTGCTAATATCACTAGATTTAGGTCTTGAGTGAATTTCCCACCTTACCTTCTTGTTCTTGAATGCACAAAGCTGCTCTTCTGTCAGAGTTCCATTTTGCTTTCATGCTCCATTGCACCACTATGGGAAAAGGGCATCTTGCCTACTGAGTTTGTGGGGGAGGGCCTCCAATAAACATAATCTGGGGACAATCAGTGACACGGATGACAGGTAAGGGTGTGGCATGGAAAGCCAATCTCTGCCCTGACCCTGTGATCTGCTCCACCAACCTTCTCTTCCCATGATCTCCAATCGGCGACCAAAAAGTAAGAAAAAGACTTATTTTCTCATTGTTGCCTCCCCTCCAGTATAGCCCTCAAATAAACCTTTGATGGGGCAGCAGCTTCTGGAAACCTCCTAGTTGGTCGAGTTACAATGCACTGCCTGTAAACATTTAATGAGCTGATTGGCAAGCAAACCACTGAGCCATCTCACCAGCGGGTTTCGCACACCCACCCCCATAATTAAGTAAAAGTTACAAGATCAACTGATGTCATAAAATGATGATTCTCTCTGCTTTTTACCTTTTTACATAACGACACCTATTCAAAAACCAATGGGGTCCTTTTTTCACACATCTGTTTTCAATTCTGATGAAGTGATCAGCTGAAAGTATCAAGCAACAGGGAAGTGGTTCGGACCTAGAAGGAACCAACATATTTTGCATTTGGCTATGTTTGAATTTTTCTTGTGGAGTCAGGAGGAGATCACAAACTCCGGAAGGACAACAAGACAAATTTCAGTTCCGGCTGTATTATTGCACAGATCCCAGATCAGATAGGCAGTGAGTCTTTAAGACAGTTAGATGGCATCACGACATGTGATATTCCAGTATAAAGGACCCACTTCACCTTCAGGAGCAGGAACGAATGTTCACTCCTTCTATCACCAAAGCTGAGGAGCAGATGTGTATACCATTTACAAGATGGACAGCAAAGATTCTTCGACAGAACTTTACAAACCAGCATCTATCACCATCTAAAAGGGCAAAGGGATCAGATATGTGGGAATCACATCACCCACACGTTTCCTTCATAACCACCAACCATCTTGACTTACAATTATAGTGCCATTCCTTCAGTATTTTTGGGTCAAAGTCCTAGAATTCCCTCCCTAAGAGCATTGTGGGTCTAATTACAGCACATATTCTGCAGTGGTTCAAGAAGGAGCTCACCACCACCTTCGCAATGGGCGATGAGGGATGGACAATAACTGTCGACCCAGCCATGACACCCATGCCCCACAATTAAAAAAAAGCCATTAGTAACATTAAGTAATTAAATGCAGTTACCATTTCTTTGCTTGTTTTAGTCAGTAAGCACAGAACTGAGACTGTATTACATTGTAAATAAGGTTGTAATAAACTTAAAGCTAGCTGTTTCAATAAAACCCAAGTCTTTGCAGTGTATGTTACAAGTGCTAACATATTAAGGACACTCAAACCATAACACACTGGTGATGGTGTTTTATCAAAGAACCATATTAATGGAAATACATAGATTTGGCACCTTTCCTGTTTCAAAAAACCAATGGAACAACATCAATGGCCAATTCTGTTTCTTACCAGACCTTAGCAAATGACTTGTGTGCTGTATTCATTCCTTCAGTTTTTCACTGACTTCACTCCCAATACATCCAACAGAATCTACTTGAGATCTGACAGTTATTATTGGTGGGGAACTGACTGACACTTCCCACTCAAACGTACATGTAAAAGTGAAGTTGGGTCCTGATGAATGTTGCTCATCCTCCTGATTACAATTATAATCATTTGTGCAATTTTCAGACTGATTTGCCTCAAGGTTTCTCTGGGGTTAAACCAACATTGTATCATGCATGAGCTACCTTGCTAGGTGCCAGTGGTAATTGTGTAATTAGGTTGCCTGTGTCTAAGTTGCATATGTATCCATGCAGTAAATGTACATTTAGGACATTGCATCAGTGTAATGGAATACAAAGTGATTTTGAGACACATAAAGTCATATTCAAATACTTGTTCAGCAAGCATCCAAATTCATGATTAATGTTAACACACATCCATCAGCTCCGCATTACTAACTTATTTAATTACTGGGATTGAATTTGATGATGAAAATTGATTCTTGTCACAGGTTCAGATGCTAAAATCAAGGGTTGGACATTACATAACTAAAAGCAAAAGCACACAAAACACACATCTTAAAAGGTTTTGGGGTTTCTTTCCCCATCCTTTTAACATGTCCAGCTTTTACAATTAGCTTTATATTTTGATTTAGTTACTGCAATTAATTACTATTAATCCCAAATGAATCCTAATTATCAACTAAATCAGACATCACCTGTTGCCATTTGGTAGTTTTGAGAAAGATTAACAAGAGATTATGTAACCAACAATATTTTAAATTTTATACATTCCGGTATGACGCAAATAATTGTTTTAGCATTTGAACAAGCCATTTGACTGATGTTAATTTCTCATTATACCTTTAAGACAGAGTATGTCAGTTTATCTTTAAGAGACATGCTCATAATATCATCACTATGTCATAGCTGGCAACCTGGGGGTATAAATTTTGCAAATTCCATCTTATCCCAAGTTCATTTTGGCATGATATGCCACTAGCAGCTTGCTCATTTGCTGTAAACTAGAATCTTCAAGTTAGCCCAGAAAATTATGTTCCTATGAATCCTTGTTTACAATAGTTAGTTGCAGCAAATGTCAGTCAGATTGATCAATCCCACAAAGTCCATGTAGTGATTATAGCAAAAATCAGTGTTAAAATGTGTGGTGCTGGAAAAGCATAGCCAGTCAGACAACATTCGAGGAGCAGAACAGTTGACATTTAGAGCAGAATCTCTTGATCAAGAATGTGCCAAATCAGCCAGGTGGGCCTCATAAAATATGAGTTCCCTGATTGGGGATGTTCACCTGGTCCAATCAGGGAGCCCTGGCTGACAGATAAGAACAGGAGTGTCAGAAATCCAGTTCACTCTGACAGCTGGCCGTAAGGGAGTTGGATCAGGGTCAAGGTCTCTCCACGTGTTAATAAAGGGTGACTTGGTAACAGGATACCAGCCTCTGTGGAATTATTTCAGGTGGGCCTTGCAGAAAATATGACCAGATAGAGAAGGAAGGTTTGGTGCTCGTGTTTAGAGTCAGGAAGTTCCACTAATATCTTTATATAGATAAATTTGTAATAATAATGGACCAGAAACCCCTGCTAGATCTGCCTACAGAGGACAAGATAGTGCCACCTGTAGGTTCAGACCACATTTAGCAGTTGGGCTAATATTAAGTGCCTATAATTACAAGGTGGAACACTAGAAAGTTAAGTAGTGAATGCAGCTAGCATTGAGCCACCTCCCGCTGGCAGATACACCACTGGTGACACTGCCCCTGGAAAAGTCTGTAATGGTTTTAAATTTTCTGGACATATTTCCAGTCACTGCTGACAATATCAGACTTTGGATGTAGAAGGATCTGGTCCTGGCAAAACTGAAACATCTGGAGGTGATGGGGAAACCAAAGGGCCATCACAACCTGAAATGAAACCTTTTTGGACCTGGATCACAGATCACGGTAGAGGACAGCATATGATTGTAGGGAGCAAGAGTGATTGCTGCCCGATGCTGGCTGAACTCCACCAGGGTCATCCAGGGTTTCCAAAATGCAGATGTTGACAAGAAGTTATGTCTGGTGACCAGGATTGGATGCAGACATAATCATGTTGGCAGGGCAGTGCTCAGAATACTAACAACAACAAAAGATCCCACCAGCAGCACCCCCACATTCGTGGGAATGGCTGGGCAAATCCTAGATTTGGTTACACGTTAAATGTGAAGGTCCTATCATGGGCTCGATGTACTCATTGTTGACACCACACTCAAAGTGGCTGGACATGCATGGAGTTCATTTATCAAACATGGGGACAACGATAACAAAACTGTACACATTTTTTGAAATACATGGATTCCTGGACGTGTTGGTTACAGATAATGGGTCACCGTTTACCAGCAGGAAATTTGAGCGTTTCCTAAAGTCAAATGGTGTTCAATATATAAGTACAGCTCCATACCATCCATCATCCAACGGTCTAGCAGAAAGAGCAGTCCAAACTTTGAAGGCAAGTGTTTGATCAAGCTGCTAAATGCAGTCCACCTTCACCAGATTGCCTCTTAGCTTTGTAAAATGTGTCTTCTCCCAATTTAGAACTGTTATTCTTTCTCTATCTATAGCTTTTTCTGTAATGATATCACATCTAACTGCATTAAGGTTACTACCTCCAAATTGGTCACTTACTTGCTCAGCTTCTTTTCTGAAGACTAAGTGTAGAATTTCAATCCTTCTCATTGGGTTTGTTCTGTTCTGACTACAAAAAATAAACTTGCTCTTTTAATGCAGTTCAATAATTTGGGCTCTCTGTACCATTTAGACTAATCACTTTACAGTTGTTATTCAGGTAGTTGAAAGCCTCAATTATTATTAATCCATAGTGTTTGTACTTGGAAATTTGCCAAGACATTTTAAATATGGCTTCATCTGATGCTTCATCTAATGCTCATTATCGCTTCTCACAGCTATAATTGGTTCCCCAACCGACGATGCTCCAACCCCATCATTTTGTTTCCCCCTCTCTTTCCTGCCTAAAATCTTTATACCGAGGAAAATGAGATGTTATTTCTGCCTCTCTTTAAGCTGGTTTTCCACTTTAGCATTGATATCGAGCTGCCATTGACTATCTGTGCCTTTTGGGCTTTATTTTGCTATACTCATAATAGTGTGGTGCTGGAAAAGCACAACAGGTCAGACACCATCCGAGGAACAGGAGAACCGACATTTCGGGCATAAGCCCTTCATCAGGACTACTCATTGTATGCAAAGATATAGATTTTAACAGTGCCAAATTCCTTTGCTGTATATCTTTTTAACCTTCGCTTTCTCTATCTTTCAGAGTCACTATTGTTCTGTCTCCCTCTCCTTGTTCTGAATTTTTGAATTTGAATCTGCCCTCTGTCTCCCATCCTTCAGCAAATCTACAACTCTAATTAAAATCGGAGAATAAGATTAAGAGAAGTAAATGGTTTGTGAGTTTTATTGAGGTACATGTGCACATTTGGAATACTGTGAAAGAAATAGTGTGGTGAGAGAAAGCAATGAACTATTATTTGAAAGGAAGGATTGAACTTTCAATCTAAAATCAGGAATCCGACTCCTAAATGTATTGGTTATAAGATCACAGCATTGTTACAGTACTGAAGGAGCCTATTTGACCTGTTGTGTCGAGAGCAACTCTCCAAAATGAACAATTTGCTTAATGTCATTTCCTGGATTTCTCCCCATAACACTGTACACTTTTTCTACACTCTAATTCCCTTCTGAATGCATTATTGACAACCTGTGTTTGCATCCATGACACAATGTTATTTCAATATCCAAAGAATCTATTAGGACCAGTGGTGCGTGCAGTGCCTGATCAATAAAAGTCCTGGAGAAGGCATCTATCTCGTGCGCTGAATTCTGAAAGACAGATGGAAACCAGGATTGGGTTGGCCATCCCCTAATGGGAAACAGGAACCAGCAGCCTACAGTCCATACAAATGGCTGAAGGATCAGTCATCAGAGAAGTAACGTACCCTATTCAAAAAAGTTCAAATCTGCAGCCAAGATAAGTCACGATTCTCTACAATGTGACAAACAGTTGTGGTTAACATATCCTCGACTGTTCCCTTTGCCAGTGACTATCTTTGCAGATTTCAATCTGTCCTTCTCCAGCCTGTTAACAACCTATTCAAAGAGATTGACAGTCCCTTAACCAGAGTTGAGTGTGTGGCTGGCTTCATTCACCTCCTTTGGAAATTGGAGTACATCAACGAGGGGATGGAAGACTCTCATACCAATGAAGGCAGCTTTTCTATCAAATCACACCTACACCCGTCCTTCCCCAGCAGAGGATTGAAATCCAGCCCAAAGTTCCTGCACATATCAGGTTTTGTTTGACACGGTTGAAAATTGTTAGAGAAGGAAAAAGACTGTATAGATTCTCTAGATGTTCAACATGATTGTACAAAGACAGCAGAACATCTCTATCCTGAGGTACTTGCTACATCATAATAATATTTATTTACTTTGCTAAAATAAAGAAAGATGGAATTTCCACTTCTTGTGTCACTATAGTTGTTAGATAGAAGTGTTTTTTTTTGTTTTAATTCTGCCTGTTTTTATCATTTTGATTAAAGAAAAGGAAAGACCTCATTGAGGATTAGCTTATGTTTAATAAATACTGTAGTAATTAAAATCTACATTCAGTGGTGGTGAAAAATAAATTAAGATAAAGTGGAAATTAATAACTTTTTGTTTTAATTGCCATGGCAAAGGTTATTTAAAGATGTAGGATCCCTTCCATTTAAAATTTATAGATTAACAAATTGTGACCTGCTAATTACATGTTCGTACTGCCTGTCCATATTATGTTTGAGAATGTTTTTGACCAGTGGTACCACTTATTATATGTGACACATTTATTCAAAAATGATTATTGGTATTTGATCTAAGTTGGTATTTTCTTTATTTTTTAAAACTGATTTGAACTTGAAAGGATCACACATATAGAGTTCAGCTAATTTTACAGACAGGTGAAAACAATGACTGCAGATGCTGGAAACCGGATTCTGGAGTAGAGTGGTGCTGGAAAAGCACAGCAGTTCAAGCAGCATCCGAGGAGCAGGAAAATTGACGTTTCGGGCAAAGGCCCTTCATCAGAAATACAGGCACTCTGCCTGTATTTCTAATGAAGGGCTTTTGCCCAAAACGTCGATTTTCCTACTCCTCAGATGCTGCCTGAACCGTTGTGCTTTTCCAGCACCACTCTACTCCCTAATTTTACAGATGTTCTATTTTTCAACTATTGTCATCTCTTTTAAAAAGCTATTCTACTGTGAGAGTACAACCATAACACTACAAAGTAAAGTTTGTGATCTCTGCTCCTAATGGTAGGTGATTCCACACTATGCCTGACTTTACATGGTCCCATTCAGAATGAAATGGATCCAGTGAGGATAATATAATAGTTACCAGGGTGAAGATCTGAAAGTCCTATTCTCATTTTTGATGCCAGCCCTCTTCCAGTAAGCAGTTCATGTCGTTTAAGCTGTTTGAATGTGTGAACAGGAAGAGGTGATTCAAGTGCTCTCCAATATGATGATGTCATATGGATTTGACTGAAACAAAGGTCTGGATGACAAAGGAGATAGGCTTGTCATTAAGGTCTGACTCAGAGTCTTCACAGTGCTGCCTATCATACCAATGTGACTTGCATCTAATTACTGTCATTCAATAAACTACAACTTGTTTAAGACACATTTTTTGTTGTTAGCGGAGCAATTGGTTTTCGTCGATCACACTAGTCCAGTCAGATCCTTTCGATCCCAGACTAAAAGAGGATGGTGACATCAAATCTATCTGATGTATCTTTCACCATCATGACAATGGCAAGGATCTGTGAGCACAGTGTGAACTCCACTGAGTTTTAGAGAATCTTCTGGCATAACTTTATGAAGTCTGTTCATGTGATAGACAACTGATGAAAGAATCCTGCCAAAGCGATATTTGGTGTAATAGCACCCTTTTGTGGTCACTTTTTATTGTTGGGCCGAAGGGCCTGTTTCCACACTGTAATGTAATCTAATCTAATCTAATCTAATCTAATCTAAACTTTTTGAAGTCTGTTCATGTGATAGACAACTGATGAAAGAATCCTGCCAAAGAGATATTTGGTGTAATAGCACCCTTTTGTGGTCACTTTTTATATACAGGGGAACTTCGATTATCTGAAGGACACGGGCCGGGGGGGTATTTTGTTCGGTTAATTGAATTCCGAATAATCGAATGCTGGATAACATAGTTTAGCCAAGCATCAGGACCTTGCGATCTTGTCGGATAATCCGATATTTGGACAATCAAATGCCAGATAATCAAGGTTCCTCTGTATGCGCATACCAGAATAAACTGTCTTGGCTTAGTGCTGGCTCTCCATATACTGCATACTCTTTCAAATCTGTCCTGTGTAATGATGCTGCTCATTTAACAAGGTTATGCTGCCCTCGGGCTTTTTTTTAAAGAGGTCATAAAAGACACAGACTCTGAAAAGTTTTAGGTTTGAAGGGTTTTAGGGTCAGTTTCATTATAGCTAACAGATATTGCCTCAGGCAAAAGACTTTTAAGTTTCAAAAAAAACTTGCATAATGACACGAGAGTGGCCAATTCTCCCAGTTCAACTTTTCTCTGGGTTTGGTCTGGCTATTTTAATCTATACACTGAAAGCAGTCAGGCAGTTTTAAATCTGCTGGATTCAAAGAAGCAGGTCCAAACTAGTCATCCTCTCTCTCTGATATCTCTCCTGGAAGACCCTGTGTTTGTTTTTAAACTTTTGTGCCAAGGGGTATTATTGGTGATTGTAGCAAATATTTGGAACAGCACCATTAAGTTGGGATGATTTGTTGTGTTCTTTTTCAAAAGTATTCCATTTCAATGAGAATAGAATGGTAACCTAAACATCATGTCAACATTATAATGATCTTCCAACCATCTCTACTCAATATCATATTATAAGCAGTGAAAATCATTGAGCGCCTTGCCTTAAGATTTTATTTAAAGGATATAACCATTTCGCCAAATTTGATATTAATTTGCTAGACACTAAGTTCAGAAATGTTTTGAGTGCATGCAGCACATTTCTCAAAGCTTGAAATTTACTCTGGGCAGGATCCTTGTCTGTAATTTGACCCAAATACTGTAAAGAATTTTGGAACATTCCACATTAGACTGTATTTGAATGATTTATTGTCACTTGTATTTAACAGTGAATAGTGCAGTGAAATACAGTGAAACATTTCAACTGTCACCACAATATAGTGCTATTTTGAATAGTTTAAGAATAAAAAGATATAACTGCAAAAGAGTCTGTTTTTCATTCTGTGAGCCAGCTCACCAACAAACCTGTGCCATCACCCTCTTCCACTGCATCCATGCATTAACTCGATAACTTTCCAAACATCTGATCACCTTCTTTAGCCTGTCACTTATTTGCAGCTGAAATATGGATATCATATAATTTCACAAATAACACACTCTGCCCAGAACCCCTTGCAAAATTTGATTTATTACACCTTGAAACACCTCCAGAGTTCTGTCGAAATGCCAAATGGCAGCCTATGAAACTGAAATATACCCAAGTGCGTATGAAGAGTCAAATTTGACTTGTCCTCCAATTCAAGTTAGAAATAAGTATTTGTCAGATGTAATTTTGAAAAAGCACAGCCTCCTGAAATGTAGTGAGCAGATTCTCAATTCTCTGCAAACTATCAGGAGGATTACATTTGTAATGAACTACATCTTTTTATTTTCCTTGAAATTGGTTAGTGGATCAAAATAGGACAAGGATTGTTTTGAACCAAGGACTGTGGAAGGAATTGTGCACTTTTAAAAACAAGTTACTGGATCTCATTGTGTGATATGCTTACACTGTTGCTTTGTTCAAGCAAGGGGAGAACTAGTTTCTGTCTCAGCAACACCAAGGGATAGTGCACTCAGTGAACACCTCACTCAGAGACAGATTGCTGATTGGTTTTTCAATTGGGATCGATTCATGCTGATAACTCTTTGTGGAGACAGAAATTTGGAGACAAAGAGTTATCAGCATGAAAACAACTCTTGAATGGTTCCTGAGCAATTGAACAGCCTGTGTATGTGAACAATGCAGAGTCAGCAGTTTTCCAGTCTGCAATAAATAGCATCTTTTTTCCCCTCTCTCTACAATGAAGTAAACAAGAACTAAAAGATAAGAAATCTCTCCCCCCACTTGCTATAAGCTGTTGTCTCTAATTGCTGACTCATTCAGTAAATGGTTAATGTGTAAACAGCACCATATCTTCAGCAGGAAAAGCTGAAAGGATTTGGAAATAATATGGTGAGGCAACGGCCTAGTAGTATTATTGCTGGACTGTTAATCCAGAGAAGAAAGTGAGGTCTGCAGATGCTGGAGATCAGAGCTGGAAATGTGTTGCTGGAAAAGCGCAGCAGGTCAGGCAGCATCCAGGGAACAGGAGAATCGACGTTTCGGGCATAAGCCCTTCTTCAGGAATGGGGAAAGTTTGTCCAGCAGGCTAAGATAAAAGGTAGGGAGGAGGGACTTGGGAGAGGGGCATTGGAAATCTCCCATTCCACCAAGGATATGCAGGTCTTTGGATTCCTCCATCGTCAGACCACAGCGAAACGACGGTTGGATGAAGAACGCCTCATCTTCCGGCTAGGAACTCTCCAACCACAAGGGATGAACTCGGGTTTCACCAGTTTCCTCATTTCCCCTCCCCCCACCTTGTCTCAGTCAAATCCATCGAATTCAGCACCGCCTTCCTAACCTGCAATCTTCTTCCCGACCTCTCCGCCCCCACCCCAGTCTGACCTATCACCCTCACTTTGACCTCTTTCCACCTATCACATTTCCGACGCCCCTCCCCCAAGTCCCTCCTCCCTACCTTTTATCTTAGCCTGCTGGACAAACTTTCCCCATTCCTGAAGAAGGGCTTATGCCCGAAACGTCGATTCTCCTGTTCCCTGGATGCTGCCTGACCTGCTGCGCTTTTCCAGCAACACATTTCCAGCTGTTAATCCAGAGACCCAGGTCATGATACTGGGACCCAAGGGGAACCCCATCATGGTAGATAGTGGAATTTGAATTCAATGGTTGAACTAAGAGTCTAACAGTGACATGAAACCATTACTGATTATCAGAAAAAAAACCCTATCTGGTCACTAATGTCCTTTAGGGAAGGAAAGTGTCATCATTACCAGATCAGGCCTACATGTGACTCCAGACTCACAGCAATGTGGTTGACACTTAATTGCCCCCTGGTAATTAAGAATGGGCAATAGATGCTGGCCTAGCCAGCACCGTCCACATCGTGTGAATGAATAAATAAGGTCAGAAGTGATATCACCAATATTTTTACCACAACCCATAACATTTTGTTTGTTTGTTTGCATTTGCCTGCATGTTTAAGCCCTATTGCAAGGGAATAGGGCTTAAACTTACATGGTTATGAGTTGTTCCATCATTTCTTTCTTGTGGTTAAAATTGATTTCCTTGTAACATAAAATAATTTCCTCTTAAATAAAGGAACCTGGTCAGTGTTTTCTGTTCATTCAATCCACCATACAGGTAAATTGGGGAACAACGAATAATTGGATTAAATCTTTGACTTTTGTAATGGCCCTCAGAGTAGGCAGATCCAAATTTCAGTGCATTTTCCCAAGTGGTTTGTCAAGCATTCTGATTGACACTTACTTCACAATCCTTTCATAATCTTAAGTTATTACCATTTTCTTTTGATGCTTCCACTGTGGGAGAACTCCAACTGTTCTGCTGAACTTTTGAGATAACATTTTTCCATCTCCAGTCTTTTCAGCTTCTGCTCTATTTTCTCTCTTAGAGTGTAGAACATTAGACCAGGTCTACAGTAATGTGATCTGGTGTTCTTCTGAAACCACTTGCCGACCTTAAATTCATAAAACAGGTGGCTACTTTTACTAGAAACCCAAGGTCTAATTTTGTCCATTTGCTCTTTGCAGGTGACTAGAAACGTCACCCTTCCCATTATGGGAATTTTCTCTCCTCCACAACTCTTTAGTTCATGCATTGATTTCTCCAACTGATGTTGACCCAATTTTTGATGGCATAATGATTCAGTAATCGCAATAACTGATGCTCCTTTGTCAACATTCATATCCAGAGATTCAATCCAACGTTACTTGGGTTGCAACACATTGTAAATTTTAATTGGACAGCCTTGAGTTTCTTATTGTATGAATGACAATTGACCCCGTTTATCAAACTGCAACTATCTGCAGTGACGGCCATTTCCTTCTGCCAGTATTTTCTCCAGGTACCTTCTTCTGACACGCCTTGGATAAATGATATTTCTTTCTGGGGGTGTAGCACTTTACATTCTCAAATGGACAACTCTGTACCCAATGTTGGTCCAAAGATCCAAAGCAGGGCTTGCTAACTGCTTTCATTCAGGTCCTCACCTTACACTGCAACATCTTATTTAATTTAGAAATGTTACTAAATCTGACTTTTCTCGAGTCATGTTCATGTCCATAGCCATGGACCAGGTTGTTAGCACATTGTGTTGGAGGTTTACTTTACAATGTCAGCAATTTACGGCAAATAGAATCATGGAGTCATATAACACAGTAACAGACCCTAAACAGACTCTAGATTAGAGTGGTGCTGGCAAAGCACAGCAGGTCAGGCAGCATCCCTAGATTAGAGTGGTGCTGGAAAAGCACAGAATGCTGCCTGACCTGCTGGGCTTTGCCAGCACCACTCTAATCTAGACCCTGCACTTGGTTCACAGCCTATTGGCATTTTAAGTGGTCATCCAGATGCTTTTTAAATGTTGTGAGTGAACCTCCCTCCCCCACCTTCTCAGGCATTGCATTCCATATTTCTGCCATTCCCTGGTAATGTTTTTTTCTCCGATCTCTTAGATCACTTACTCCTCACCTTAAATCTGTGCCCACTGGTCTTAGTCATGTCTGCCATGAGGAAATGTTTCTCACGATCAACTGTGTCCATGCCTCTCATAATTTTGTATATCTCAGTCAGACTCCCCCCACCCCTGCCTCAGCCTCCTCTACTCCATGGAAAACACTGTATTGGCGCTGCTTCGTGCTCCCACGAGGAGGTTGAACAGTTCATCCACTTTACCAACACCTTCCACCCTGACCTCAAATTCACCTGGACCGTCTCAGACTCCTCCCTCCCCTTCTTAGACCTTTCCATTTCTATCTCGGGTGACCGAATCGATACGACTAGACTACACCTCCTCCCACCCTGCCCCCAGTAAAAACGCCATTCCATATTCCCAATTCCTTCGTCTCCGCCGGATCTGCCCCCAGGAGGACCAGTTCCAAAACCGTACAACCCAGATGGCCTCCTTCTTCAAGGACCGCCATTTCCCGCCAGATGTAGTCGACGATGCCCTCCACCGCATCTCTTCCACTTCCCGCTCCTCCGCCCTTGAGCCCCGTCCCTCCAACCGCCACCAGGACAGAACCCCATTGGTCCTCACCTACCACCCCACCAACCTCCATGTACAACATATCATCCGCCGTCATTTCCGCCACCTCCAAACGGACCCCACCACCAGGGATATATTTCCCTCCCCTCCCCTATCAGCGTTCCGAAAAGACCACTCCCTCCGTGACTCCCTCGTCTGATCCACATCCCCCACTAACCCAACCTCCACTCCCGGCACCTCCCCCTGCAACCGCAGGAGGT